>NW_016182687.1:0-5810 GCF_001687245.7 Rhagoletis zephyria | reverse complement strand
CGGAGGTGTCCATTGCCGACGCGACCGACTGCCTGCGCATGGTCAGCGGCAAGATCGACTGGTTCCACCGGAAGCAGGCCTTCTGCCCGGGGCTGATCTCCCCCGATGATGCCCTGCAGATCGCCGCCCTCCACGAGAAGATCCTCATCGAGGAGGTGCCCTTTCTGGAGCTGCAAACGCGCCTCCAGGAGGGCCTCTTCGTGGACATTCCCCGGGAGCTGGAGGGCCGTGTGCAGACGGTGTGCGGCATCTTCGACGAGCTGAAGCACCGCATTGAGGATCTGGTCACCAAAATTACGCCCACGCTGCTCGGCTCGCCGCACTAGTCGAGCACTGTACTTTGCTAGTCACACTGAATTTGTACAATCAATTTAGTTGTACAATAATAGTCCAGATGTGTGCGAGTTCGGCAGTTGGCGGACTCTCTCCATACTTTTTCATCCCTACTTTTTCTCCTCTTGACGGTGCACACTTCAATCAAATCAATCCACCCGTTTCACATCTTTAGAGTTCTATATTCTTGTTTTGAGCCTCTGAAAGAAGCCACCTCTACCATACTTTTTCTTTCTGTTATCATCATTCTTGTGACAGGATGAAAAAAATTGCACACTGCAGCCTTTCACACCTTGACACACAAATTCCTGCTGAGGACGATGGCTGCTCTGATATTTATTCTCTTACCTGTTATCCTTTGGTGAAAAAGTATATCCTTCTATGACAAACTGTTTAGTCGCTGTTTCTCGTCAAAACTTTTTCAATTCTTGAGTTCTCATTCTCCCTCTCTCACCAAGAATAGCTACCAATGACCACAGACTTGTAGACGGGTTTTTTTGCCTTCCCTCTTTCCTTCTTCACTTACTGATTCTCTGCCCCTCCTTCCCCTTTTTTGCCCCTTCCCCTACTCGAACAAGCAAGCCCAAGCAATAAACATCATGTTACGAAAAACTTTTTTTTATCAACACAGTTTAATACTTGTACAGCGGGGCAAAGAGGACCACCAGCTGGAGAACTGAGTAGAGGAGAATAAGGCCCAGAAAGGTGTTCATGGTCCACCAGTTGGGACTGCGTAGGATCGTTACTGAGGCGGTCCAATCGACGGCCTGAAGGCTCCAGAAATAGTTGATCGCNCCACCAGCTGGAGAACTGAGTAGAGGAGAATAAGGCCTAAAAAGGTGTTCATGGTCCACCAGTTGGGACTGCGAAGGATCGTCACTGAGGCGGTCCAATCGACGGCCTGAAGGCTCCAGAAATAGTTGATCGCCAGAAGGAGGGCGTTGCAGAGCAGGACCAGGGCTGCCAGGCCTGATGACAGCACTGTCACTGGCTGCCAATCGTACGAAGTGCTCTCCAGCATGTTGTCCTGCTTTTTTCAATCAGTTTGCTTTTTCATGTATTTACTAGGTAACAGAAAAATACAAACTTCACTTTTGTCAAGTAATTTAGAACTTTGGTATTTCAATTTATTGAATTACTGTGTGATAAATTGTACATTTTTTCGTTATCAAGTTATTGACGTGTAAAAGCCTAAACTTGTCTTTTCATTATTTTGCTGTCACATAGTGCTAGGCCACTTTCATTGAACTGAACTGTTTTGTCAACATGAAAAACTTTCCGTCATGCATTTTTTCAAGGCAGCTTTCCAATTTAGTCTGTAGGCGACAATAATTCTGATTCATCTCCCCAAATTGAAGGTAGATGCACCTGAGTTGTCACTGGTATTATTATTCGAGGTTCCGGTTTCTTTTTTCTCCGCTTTTGTGACAATGAATTCTTATCATCATTCCCTTGGTCTACCTAACCATAAAAAAGTCACGTACTGATTACCTGTACACTGTCAAACTTGAGTTTTGTGGTTGTTTATGTGATTCTTCTCAAATCTCAGTATTGAATTTCACTATCTCAGTTTTCTCATTACCCTAATTGGCCATTTATGTCAGCGTTCAGAAATGAAAAAAAATTCCCAATCATTACCTAATCATTCAGTCAGTCAGTAAATAAATAAAATGTGCTTACAAAGCTTTGGTATTCGGTGGATTGCAACTTTATAACTTTCTCACAATTCACCACTATCAGTAATCATATTTTTTTCTTGCAAACTGATGAATGAACGAATGTTTGAACACAAACTATTTCATGACTGTGCAAAGTGTTGCTGTTGTTGTTGTTGTTGTTGTTTATGGAAATGACCTGATGGGCAGGGCAGGGCAACAACGATAAATAAGTCTGCTGCCTTGCTGAAAACAGGCCAATTGAGAGTGCCGATTGGCAGATTGGCATTGTCTTTCAGCAGTAGTTGAGATGGAGAATATTTAATGAGAAATGACCGCGCATTTGCATCTTTCCAACTCGTCAACATTGAAAAAGTTTGCTGATGCTCATTTTTTAAAAACAAACTTTTTTAAAGTACAAATCAATGGCCGAAACCAAAAACCCGTTAGCCTTTTTCTGCAACCGGTTCATGTAAAGTTGAACGGACATTAAAGTTTAACATCACACTGCCACATTTCCCCATTCAGATCAAGTTTTCTTCTTTTGCCAATCAAAAAGGATTTTTCTGTTTATTCAGCCATTTTGCAATAAATGTGTCAACAAGAAAAAAGAGGCAGTTTATTTCTGGGAAAATGGCGGAAAAATGCGACAATTTATGATCCCATCGATACTGTGAGAGTTGGTGGCGATGGTTGCAAACATACTGTGCCACTGTGACGGTGAGACAGAAGTCTTACCCTTGAATAGTGGCAGCAGTAATGAAGCAAGCAAATTAGCCTAATTGAAGGTCGAGCTCCCTCTTTCCCTCTCTCCCTCCTTTGCCTGTCGGCCATCTTTGCTCAGTGCAAGTCTGAAACCAAGCTGGCAACCTGTTCGGAAGCAGAAAACGACGATGATGATGATGATGATGAAGACGAGAACGAAAAACTGCCTGATTGCTCCTCTTCTTCTTCCTTAACTCATTCAGCCACGACAAAGGTGTACATCCTGAGGTAGCAGTCATCACGTCACTATCATCCTTTATTGCCATTTTTCAATTTTGTTGAAACTTTAACTTTTAATCAACCCGATCAGCACTGATATGATTTTCAAACACTTGATCGCCATTCTGGTTCTCCTGCAGTGGTGCGCCATTTTCAGTGGTGGTCCTGCGGCGTCTGCAAAGAAGACCACCAAAAGCATCAAATGCGGCAGTCAGCTGGAGATGGACCGGCAGATAGCGAAGCTGTACACGTACGGCCACTCGGGGCGGCCCTTTCCGGAGAACTTTGCTGACTTTAAGTCGTACTGCAGGTACGTAAACTAGTCCATTAGTTCAACTAAATCTTCAACTATCATCAACTTCTATTCTCCTAGTGAAACTCAGGCGCTGTCAAAGCAATTCGAAACGTACTACAAAAGCTGCCTGAAAAGCAACGAGTTCACCCGGAGCATGCTCTCCATTATGATGAACACCATTCGGCGAGAGTCGAAGATCCAGTGTCGACGAACGGCCGACGGTCGACCCTCAAAAAAGCAGGAAAAGCTGATCGGAGCGGCCGTGTGCGCCAACTCGGTGAAAGAGGCCCACCAGCGGTGCATAAACCAGGCCACCTACTTCATTACCGATACTATCTCAATGAAGGAGAACCGCCGGAAGCTGGCCTACATCTGCTGCAACATGAACCGCATGGAGGAGTGCATCTACAATGCGATGGCCACCTCATCGTTGCCCGTCTGCAACCCAGAAAAAGCCCAGACCTCGGTGGACTTTCTCAACTCTGTCCAGGGCAACCTGATGAACTTCCTCTGCGCCGAGTACAGTCCTGAGTCGGACAGCTGCGCCAAGTATCGCGTAGATAAACCGAAAACCAAAAAGTCTCCCTACAAGTCTTTTACGCTGCCGCTCATTGAGTCGCTGGCGACGGTGGGCGATGAATAAGAGAAAAAATAAGGAAAAATTAAAAATAAAAATTGATTTTTTGTACAAAAAAGAATGATGAAATTTGTTTGTATTGTAAAAGTTGTTCATTGAAACAAAAGTGTAGAGGTTGTTTGCGTCTAGACAACTTCCTCGACTGGTCGTGAGCTGCCGCCTTCCACAAAACGAGGCCCAAATCAGCCAAAAGCAGGTCCACCAAAGCCTAGACCACGGCCTCCGAGCAGTCCACCGCCCAAAACGCCATTGACGATGCCGGAGACGCCGTTAAGGACGCCGTTGACGATGCCAAGAGGGCCGCCCATGATGCCCATTGGACCGCCGTAGGGGCCCATCATTCCCGGGCCCATCATTCCGGGACCCATAAAGCCAGGACCCATCATTCCCGGTCCCATCATTCCTGGTCCCATCATGCCAGGGCCCATCATTCCCGGGCCCATCATTCCGGGACCCATAAAGCCAGGACCCATCATTCCCGGTCCCATCATTCCTGGTCCCATCATGCCAGGGCCCATCATACCCGGTCCCATCATACCCGGTCCCATCATGCCAGGGCCCATCATTCCGGGACCCATCATGCCGGGGCCCATCATACCCGGTCCCATCATCATTGGATCCATAAAGTCTGGACGAAACTTTGAGTCGCCACCAGCAGCAGCAGCAGTAGGAACTGAAGAGGCAGGAGCAGCAGGAACATGAGGAGAAGAAGCAGCAGGACCAGAAAGTGCTACAACAGGCGAAGAGGGTAAATGTGCCATATGTGGCAGCAGGGGAAGTTGAGGTGCTCGAGGAAGAGGAGGAGGGCCACCGTTTTCCGCCGTAGCTGGAGCCGATTGCTTCTGCTCTTGAAACTGATAGGAAGCTGCTTGATTGACTGGCGCAGAAGAGACAAAAGAGGCAAAAGCTACGGTGATCACTAGAAGTGAAAAGCGATGATAAGTGGGAAGAAAGTTCATGATGAAATGATATTTTGGACACTGGTGCAAAAATGCGAGAAAAGCAAAATGAGCAAAAACAGAAGTTTAATTGCAAAATTTTTGAGCGTTTTTATACCGGGGACCACTCCCTAATCACTCAGTCACAATCAGAAAATGGGGCTCAGAAGATGAGGTCAGAAAATACTGCCCTCAACTGGCTGTGACCAATTCCACATGGGATTAATCATTTTCCTCTTTCTGCTGACTAAATATTTCAAGCCATTCGAAGTAGTGTAATGCTTCCAATCACCCACAAGAGACAAAGTGTTGCTGATTATTGCAAAGCTGAAAACTCAGACTTTAGTTTATTGTTTGCTGATCGTCTACAACTGACTCACTCAGCCACCACCACCACAGCTGATTTGCAAAACCGATTGGCAAAAACAAACTTTACTGTCCAGCGATAAGGTTTGCGGTAGTGGTTATGGTGTCCCCATCGGTCTTTTCTCTGATAAACAGGGACACACTTTGTTGCCACCATGTGATGAACAAAATGTACTTTACTTTAAAGGCAATCAAAACTATGCACTTCTAAAGTTCCACACATTGCGCCGCTTGTTGTTGCTGCTCTTCATCATCTTCCTGGTGCCGTAGCCCTTGGCAATGGACACCGAGGCTCGTTTCGCCTTTGCCGGCTTGATCTCTTCTGCCTTTTTAGTGGTGGCCTCGGCGGCCGCAGCGGCATCAGCTTTCTCGTCCTCCTTCTCGCCCTCATCTACTTCCTCTTCGGCCTTGGCCGGCTCGGCCTTAGCAGGCTCAGCAGGCTTTTCAGCTGCTGTTTCTTCTGCCTCAGCAGCAGGCGTTGCTGCAGTGGTCGTCGTGGTCGAAACAGCCGTTTCACCAGCCCCTTCTTTCTTCGGTGCCCCATGTTGAATGGTGCCCTGGTAGGAGAAGACCGGTGGCTTGTACTCGCCCCAAACGCCCGG
>NW_016182684.1:0-5811 GCF_001687245.7 Rhagoletis zephyria | reverse complement strand
ATTGAAAATTTCTGGAACACAACATTGCAAGTTGATAAAAGCGTTGTAATAAAATCAAAGGATCTTTGACAAGAGCTTTACTTAGATGGGAGCATTTTATCAAGGATTTAGAGTTTTTCAATTTTACACCTTTCAAATATCGAAAAAGCAACATATTTACATTAGGGTGGACCTTAAAAATATTTTTTTCTACGTACAAAAAAAAGACATCCACTAAAATTTCAAACTTTTAAACGAATTTTTAGCGGTGGCAAAATTTTTTTTTTTTTTTTTTAAATCACAAAAATTCGATCATTTTTTGACCTTAGCTAGGTACAGTTATAGCTCGTGAAAGTCAAAATTTTGTCGAATTTTTACGATTTAAAAAATAATAAATTTTTTCCTTCCCTGGTAGTAACCTATTTTTTTATTTTGAAATTTTCATCAATTTGTTTATTTTGTGCTTGGAAAAAAATAAAAGCGTGTCCCGTGATGTTCAGATTTTAAGGAGCACCCCAACTCACATATTTACTTCGAAAAAAATTTATAACGTAAAATTTCCTATTTCGCAACAATCATTACATATACCGACATCCCAGCTAGCCAAATGCGGAGTGCTCCGAATATGCTACACTTCGAATAATTGTTTTTAGGGCGCTCCGGTTATGNGGTTAATTGATTAATCGCACATCCATAATTTTAAATTATTTTCTTTCATATAACTTTTTTTCAATAAAATTAAATGATGAAAAAAATCCTTATCATTAATTATAAATATAACTAGGAGCATTTTGAGAAACCTTAAAGCCTCCTTTACGATCTTTTATCGGAGCATCCCCAAAACAGTCATTTTCTAAAAATCATAGGCGAATAGAGGAGTCCGCACGGAGTCTTTGCGGATTTTGCATTGTTATTTAAATGTCATTTCACTTTCGTGGAAGTAACCAACCATTTAAGCATAAGGGGTGGAAATTACTTATGCCACTTTCAAAATAAATAGCTGATGTATTGAGAAGACATCAGCGCACCGCACAATTGTGCAAGCTAAGAACTCTGCTGGTTGACTGGGGTATGTGTGTGTATACATACATACATAAGTATGTATTAACATAAATTTTAGTTGAATTCAAGCTGAAGAAATTAACTTGCACCATTTTCAAGACAAAATGATTTTGTTCATTGCCTGCAAAGTACACGATTTACCATGTGCAAATAACACAAAAATACAAACAAAAACGAATGAATAATTTTGACTGCAGAAAAACATTACTAATCATATAGAAGTCTACTTCTTTTGCCATGCAATAGCTACTTTTGTAAGTATGTATGTGCGCCATTTGGTCCAGAGTAATCGCAGACATGCAAGCATTCATACATACAAAGGAACAAACATACTTAAGTACATACCCTACAGGAAATTTAACTAATTTGAAAGTAAATTATAAACTAATTTCTTTTCTTAGTGATGACTAATTGAAATTCTCACTACATAATATTTTACCTGCAACGAACTCATTCATTTAACATGGCGATGTCCTAGTAATCAGTCAATTGCCTTTTCCTGCATATATTTTCAACTACTTTAAAATGCATTTGGCTTAAGCAACTTCAATTTCAGTATGCTCCGTTTGAAAATGCTTGCGTTCTGCACTTCGCAGATGCTTTTTCTTACTTCCAAGGCGCACATTTTCTTTTTTGAGTAAAAGCAGTATCAAAATTCGAAACATTTGCTTAGTTTCTATATAAATTTATTTTAAAGTAGTATTTCATCCATCAGGGGTAGTTATGCTTATGTGCATATAATGCAAACATGCATTTGTATAAATGTACATACATAAATACTTATGCTATGTGGGCCTATAATTTGATTTTTTTGTACTTATGCATGCATATTTTAGACTTCGAAGGCGCAATGGCGTAGTATGGCGGCACACATACATACTCATAACAGTTACGTTCGTAGATAAAATTGGGCGATTTGCAAATTAGTGTAATCAAAGCATACTAAATGAGTTTTATCTGGTGAACGTCAGAATAGGCTGTAAGTTTTCGGGCGCCGTATATGGCAAAAAGCTGCTAATAGAAAAACTTTGATGTGTATTGGCAAAAATACGTCAATGTTTCAAAAATTCAATAGATATAAAGCAACAACCATAAATTACTTAAAAAATAGGAAATGGTAAAAAAACTTTTGAAAACTTAACCAGCTGCGCGTGCCTAATAAGCATTTTGCATTGACTAGAGCGTGAAACAGATGCTACAGCGTGCGCTACTCAAACGTATTTAATTTGCATATTAAGGAAATATACAAATATAAGCAAAAAATCGCATAATGTGCAGCAAATCTTTTAATTGATCGATTTCAAAACAATTGCGCAATAAATGAGTGATATTTCAAATTTTGTGCATTCACCTGTCTTGTGACCCAGAAACGCAGTATCTACTGAAGAATGCTATGTGACTTTTAAAAGTTTTTGCTACAAACAAAAACCATAATTCGATTTTTATTTTCTATACATATTTAGTTGATTTTAAGAGCCACCGATTTCGGCACAAATCTAACATACATAGATACCTACATACATACATACATACGTGACATATTTATGGAGGTCAACTTCAAGTCGAACAAGTACGCGACACACAATTCTGCGAAAAATATTTATAAACAAACTCAAATATGCATGTATGTACATTAGGGTGCATCACTTTCCATGCAAAAAAAATTGGTACAGTTTTTTCATGGAAATTATAAAATTTGTGTTATGTGTTATATTTTTTTTTAATATTTCGGAAGATATTTAGTTTAAGCTTTTTTTTATAAGTAACATTTTTAAAAATTTCAACAGAATCAAAATAATACTATTTTTAGAGGTATTTGCAAAACGGGCCAGCTGGCGTCAATATTAATATTTTACTTAATTATTTTGGCGGAAGTTAAATTTTATAATTCCGGTGGAAGAACAGCAACTTTTTTCGGTGGGGCATCCTAATACTCTAAATACATGAATGCTTTTGTTTTGATAAAAAATAGCACACACACATGCACACATGCACACATACATACATAATTGGATAAAATAAAAATCTTATAAACAGAATTTTTAAAAGTGCAAATAAATGCATAACAAGTATGTATATATACATACATGTGTTTATAAGACTTCTTATGGCCGCTTAAAGTCCATGCGAACTTTATCTTTTACACAATGGCGAAAATTCGTACAGCAGAGTCACAGACAAAAACAGACTTACACTAACAATCCATAACAACAACAAAAACCAAAAAAATAGAACTAATACACACACTTGAAATTAGGAGCAAGCAATAAAATTTTATTTCAAGTGTCAAACCACATGCCACCCAGCCATTCTATTGCTGCTGCTGCTGCTGCCGCTCTGTTGCACTGCTGCGCCATCAACAATGCACTTTAGCCGCTTTAGCAAACTTTGTTTAGTTCAGTTTACTACTCTTAGTTGAACTTCGCGCTGCTCCATTAGTGCTGCATTCGCGTGGGGCTTTGGCTTTGTGTATGTAGTAGCCATAAATTCGTTTGTTTCTTTTTGTTTGTTTTTGGCGCGTACATACTTACATACATATCTGGTCGCCCCGGTCTTTCTACACCACGTTGTCTACCGTCCTTGCAGCATTTTTTTACTAGACAAACATTTTTTTTATTTTACCTATTTTTGCTTCTCTTGCTTATTCTTGTTTTTACGTCTTGAAAAGGAACTCCAATGCAAATTCAATAATATCACACATACATATGTATGTATGTATATGTACCTTAGGGTGACCCAAAATAAGTAAAGTCGGAATTTTAATGCAATCACCCGCTTGGATTGTTCTATGCCGAAAAAATAGGCCCCTGCTTTATTTTTATTTGGAAATCAAAAATATTTAGAAGTCAAGTGGATCAAAGTGCTTAAAATTTTCCAAGTATTTTATATGAAAACAACAACTTTTCGAAGAAATGTTTTAGAGTTCTTGAAAATCAATAATTTTTGATTGGAAAACTCAGTTGTTTATTTAACCCTTTTTTATTATTACTTATTTTTAATAGGTCCGCCGAAAACCCAAAAAAATAAGACAACCGTTAGTAATAAGAAATGGTAAAATGAACAATTTAGTATCGTCAAGCATTGGAAGTCTCCTGAAAACAAAATCAGTTGATCGAATAATATTTTTTCGAAATAAAACAATCCTAGGCGTCGAATGCATTAAAATTCAGCCTTTACTTTTTTCACATGCATTATTTGGACCACCCTAATAATCCTACATTTGTACAAAACGCTCTGAGATTTGACTGCCACACATGCATACTTACATATACTCACATAAAATAAGGCGAATGTCACTGCTGTTATAGTAAATTAAATTTTAGCACTTTATAAATCGGTTGAACTGGGTTGCTTTTGGCTGATTCGAAACAAATGAAACCATTAAAATATTTGTAACAAAAACGCTTTGTTGTTTCTTATTATTTGCAAGTGTAAATATGTAAGTATGGGTGAAAATAAGTATGTTTATGTATACTGAGTGGGTACACTCGGGGTAAGTACTTGAGAGCGGTGGGAGGCCTAAGACAGGCCAGGCTCTTCGGCTACCCTTTTAACAGAAACGACATTGTCTTAGCAAAGAGAAATGACATCAGGCTACTTTCTGGACAGTTTTTAAAGATTAACAGTTAATAGCCATCCACTTGCTCCACAACAGACGTCTGCTTGCAGGCGCATCTACTGGTGAACAAACGCTGCTGACTTCAGTGAACATTTAAACCGAATAAATCGGAGTGGCCCACCGAAGCTGCTTTACACCATGTATGTAAATACAGCAAAATTTTCTATTAAACCATACATACGTTATAATCGATTAAGAATTTTGGTTCTGTTCCACTCACATAAAAAATATCCCGTCCATATACAATCTATGAAAAACTTTTAAATGAAAGACTTAAGGCACGAACTTGTCTTACTAGAACAGAGCACAGCCTCACATTTTACTTCAATAATCTGCACCGGTGATGGGCAAAATTGTAGGTATTAAGTACTAAGTACTAAAGTATCTAGGTATTAATGTTGTGGTAAATACCAAAGTACAATTTACTTAAGTACCGAGTATGCTAGTATTTACTTATTTTTGCAGCGCTAAATACTTAGTCTAACAGTAGGGGTATTCTCGAAATCTTGCGAAGCCGTTGCACGTAGCACGGATTGCATAACTTGCAAACACAAATGTAAGGTAAGGTGTTAATTTTCTTAAATTTCTCCTAAATCTTGTAGTATTTAGTTTGAAAGTATTTAGCCATCGACTAAATACTTTGGTACTTTAATGAAAGTATTTTGCATCTCCAAAGTACCTGAGCCTGCTATAATACTTGCATTTCTTGTACTTTAGTATCTAGCAACTCCTAAATATCTAAGTATTTTTTCACTTGAATATTTATACATCTCTAAAAACTAAGTCTTAAGGTATTTAGTACCCAAAACGGGTTCTTTAAAAACAAAAGTATTTAGGAATGCCCATCACTGATCTGCACCAATTGAGCAAAAAATCTAGAGTCGTATAACATAGAGCCATAGTTGACTATTACGTAAAGTGAGTGCAATTTCACGAAACCAATTAATTTCACGATTTGACATATTAGCCACCAAATGAAATATATGTATGGTACATAAGCAAACTATTCTATCAAATAGTGCATATATGTATGTATGCAATTACCCAAGCAAATGGCACAACATACTTCACTATTACATACGTCTCACTGAATATGCCAATGCTCGTACGCGGCCAAGTAAAAGAGCAGTATTTTACATAATTCGTACGTT
>NW_016182683.1:0-5811 GCF_001687245.7 Rhagoletis zephyria | reverse complement strand
GTGAAGGAGGTGCCCGCTATAGCAGATGCGCAGGTGGCTTCGAAATAAGAAAACTGATTGTTCGTTCTAGTGTCGAAAATATTGTCGAAATAAATATGTACATAGATATGTATATTAAATGCAAGTAAATGTGGTTTTGGTTGAAACTTCCAAGGGAAGACGGAGAAGTAAGTATCTTAACTCACTGATTTCCTTAGTCTTGTAAACATCTGGTTTAAGAATTGTGGACTCAGCCTGAACCATATTGAGACCGAGGTTCTCTTCTCAAGAAAATATAAAGTTCCTCTATTCAAACCTCACATCTTAAGCGGGATAGAACTTACTTTCTCAAGCTAAGTCAAATACCTTGGACCCATTCTATACAAGAAACTTGACTGGAAACGAAAAATCGAAGGCCTCTCCAGGAAGGCTAATATCACCTGCAAGACGGCTATAGGCCGGTGTTAAAAAAGAGCCAAGTTGGAACGGGTAGAGCGGATGGCTTCCATGCTTGCCGCGGGAGCACTACACCCACCAAATCTCTGGATGGAATGTTAGATTACCACCAGCTGATAACTATAGCAAATTTCTAGTCGGATGTAGTGCTGCTAAATTAGATGTCATCCAGCCGTGGATAGACACCGGAGAGGAAAGAACGGGAAGGTGCCGAAGATCCACACCAGGGTCGACGGCTCCAAATTTCTAAAAAAAAAATCGATAAAAAAATAGTATTAACATGCCCAATTTAATTTCAAGGCTTTTGGAAGATAGATATGGGATCAATTTTTTGCCTAGTTAACGCAAAAATTTTTGTAAAATAAGGAGTCAAAAAATCAGAATTATTTAAAGAAGTAAAATTTAGCTGTGAAGGTGAGACTATTGGCTCAAGGAAAGGAAAGCTTTGCTCAGTACGAACACAAATAAGCGTGAAATTACAAAANAAACATCTGGTTTAAGAATTGTGGACTCAGCCTGAACCATATTGAGACCGGGGTTCTCTTCGCAAGAAAATATAAAGTTGCTCTATTCAAACCTCACATCTTAAGCGGGATAGAATTTACTTTCTCAAGCTAGGTCAAATACCTTGTATTCATTCTATACAAGAAACTTGACTGTAAGCGAAACATCGAAGGCCGCTCCAGGAAGGCTAATAATATCACCTGCAAGACGGCTATAGGCAAAAACTGGTGGCCGGTGTTAAAAAAAGAGTCAAATTGAAACGGGTAGAGCGGACGGCTTACATGCTTGCCGCGGGAGCACTACACCCACCAAATCTCTGGATGGAATGTTAGATTACCACCAGCTGATAACTATAGCAAATTTCTAGTCGGCTGTAGTGCTGCTAGATTAGATGTCATCCAGCCATGGAGCCCAGAGAAGAAGGAACGGGAAGGTGCCGAAGATCCACACCAGGGTCGACGGCTCCAAGGCTCTAAGAAGTATTCGATAGAAAATTAGTATTAACATGTCCAATTTAATTTCAAGGATTTTGGAAGATATGGGGACAATTTTTTGGCTAGTCGTTTACGCAAAATTTTTTGTAAAATAAGGAGTAAAAAAATCAGAATGATTTAAAGAAGTAAAATTTAGCTGTGAAGGTGAGAATATTGGCTCAAGGAAAGGAAAGCTTTGCTCAGTACGAACACAAATAAGCGTGATATTACAAATTTCTTCTTTCGACTTTTCGCCGATAAAAGTGAAATATGTATGTATGTAAGTGAACAAGGATGGTTGATGTTGGATTTCTGTCAAACGTTTTCACATAAGGAAAGTTTTGGTGAAAAGAGGAAGTAAATATTTTGAGTTGACTCACTAAAGAGGAGTACAAGTTGGTTGATAAAGTTTTGAATTACATAATTATAACAGAAAGGATTTGAAGGCGTGAAATCAAGCGAAATTTTCTAAACCAGCTATAACAACTTTCAACGGAAGCTTAGCGTTTACGCAGAAAATTTTTTTGAAAAATAAGGAATTAAAAAAAAAATACCAAACCCACTATAGTGTACAATTTGGCCATGGGGGTGGTGTGTAGAAAACGTGTCCTCANGCAAAAATTTTTGTAAAATAAGGAGTCAAAAAATCAGAATTATTTAAAGAAGTAAAATTTAGCTGTGAAGGTGAGACTATTGGCTCAAGGAAAGGAAAGCTTTGCTCAGTACGAACACAAATAAGCGTGAAATTACAAATTTCTTCTTTCGACTTTTCGCCGATAAAAGTGAAATATGTATGTATGTAAGTGAACAAGGATGGTTGATGTTGGATTTCTGTCAAACGTTTTCACATAAAGAAAGTTTTGGTGAAAAGAGGAAGTAAATATTTTGAGGTGATTCCCTAAAGAGGAGTACAAATTGGTTGATAAAGTTTTGAATTACATAATTATAATAGAAAGGATTTGAAGGCGTGGAATCAAGCGAAATTTTCTAAACCAGCTATAACAACATTCAATGGAAGCTTAGCGTTTACGCAGACATTTTTTTTTTGAAAAATAAGGAATTCAAAAAAAAATACCAAACCCACTATAAAATGTACAATTTGGCCATGGGGGTGGTGTGTAGAAAACGTGTCATTAAGGACTCTTTGAATAATAATTTAAAGCAGAATCTTGAAAAAAACATGCAAATAATTTTCAAAAAATGGAAATAGAAAAAAAATATGAAGGAGAAAACATGCGCCTGCCGAGCGACTCAAGTGAGCAACGAAAAAATGCGCTTCAAGTACGCCTTTATATACAATTTTCGAAATGTGAATGAATTGCNACTCTTTGAATAATAATTCAAAGCAGAATCTTGAAAAAAAAAATGCAAATGATTTTCAAAAAATGGAAATAGAAAAAAATTATGAAGGAGAAAACATGCGCCTGCCGAGCGACTCAAGTGAGCAACGAAAAAATGCGCTTCAAGTACGCCTTTATATACAATTTTCAAAATGTGAATGAATTGCANGTACGCCTTTATATACAATTTTCGAAATGTGAATGAATTGCAAAAAAAAAAGTTTTCCGCTATTTCAAAGAAACTAAAATACGCAGCCTACTTTGACTTCTTTTTTCAATTATGGTGCGTATTTTGAAAAGAAATGCAAATTTTCTATGCTACAGTGATGAAAAATACTTTTTAATAATACAATGCGTGCGTTGCCAATGTGGCGTCTTCTATTCAAAATCACAGAGTTAACTTGGATGTCTGTGTCACAGAGAAGAATTTCTATCTGGCGGGGCCTTTATTTATAATAAAAAGGGCTGAAATGTGAATATTAGTTATGTTTCCAAACGGTACATTAACGGCGGAATAGCGTTTCGTCATACAAAAACTGGCATGCTAGTATATTGTACAGAGAGTCCTTGTCAGTCATTTCATTCCATACGAATTATGTTCGACGATTTTTTTTATATGGAAAGAATGAGCAACATCTTCAACAAAAAAATTGCTGAAAAATCAATGGTAACTCCCTGCTATTTTAAACTCCACTGTTTCCTTTTTGTTTCAGGTACGAAAGACCCAACCAAATCTGAAAATCAAATTTCGATTCGAGTTAGTGCCGAAATTTGATTTTGAGTTCGCGGCATTTTTTTATTTTTTTTGAAATAATGCTGGTAATGCCCCCAAGATTTAGATTTGTAATAGGACTTGAACACTCCTCTAGTTTCGTTCCTTAGTTTTGAGAAGTCACTATTTCATATNCAGAGTTAACTTGGATGTCTGTGTCACAGAGAAGAATTTCTATCTGGCGGAGCCTTTATTTATAAAAGAAAGGGCTGAAATGTGAATATTAGTTATGTTTCCAAACGGTACATTAACGTTTCGTCATACAAAATCTGGCATGCTAGTATATTGTACAGAGAGTCCTTGTCAGTCATTTCCTTCCATACGAATTATGTTCGACGATTTTTTTTATATGGAAAGAATGAGCAACATCTTCAACAAAAAAATTGCTGAAAAATCAACGGTAACTCCCTGCTATTTTAAACTCCACTGTTTCCTTTTTGTTTCAGGTATGAAAGACCCAACCAAATCTGAAAATCAAATTTCGATTCGAGTTAGTGCCGAAATTTGATTTTGAGTTCGCGGCATTCGATAGCGAATGTGCTTCGCTCGTTTAAATTGTATTATGGAGAAAACAGCTGCTTTGTGGAAGGGCTAATGGACGGTCGTAGCTAAACGTATAATTGATACTCTTTAAAATATCGCATTGGCTATTGGCATTTCGCTGTTTTATTTCTTATAATATATATATATTTTTTTTTTTTAAATAATGCTGGTAGTGCCCCCAAGATTTAGATTTGTAATAGGACTTGAACACTCCTCTAGTTTCGTTCCTTAGTTTTGAGAAGTCACTATTTCATATAAATGGATACGACTTCGTTGATCCCTAATTACAAGCAGGGCCTTGGTTTTGAACTATTGTCTCAACGATTCTAGGATTTGCTTCCATCCTCAATTCACGGTACAACGAGAAAACATATCCAAAAAATAAACTACGTTTAGCATTTTTTAGGTTTTTTATTTGCATTTCTACTCAAGTTTTTGATGCATGTATGCACGTAGTTTTACAAATTACTATTTTTTAATTTAAATATCGATAGCTTAGAGTGAAAAGTTGCTAAGTCCACTTTTTATGAAAACTCATATTTTGATATAGGAGACTAAAGAAACTGAATACGCATCGTTTCGAAAATTATAATGGTACTTGTTTTAATTTTTCCTCTTCATAAGCAATAAAAGTAAAATTTGCTAAGTCCAAAAGAAGCACCACAAATCCGATAAGGCCAAAATAATACGACATCTTTTAATAAATATCGAATCCTTCTGATTCTTATGGAGTTTTGCTTTGCTTTAAACGCGTAAAATGTTTGATTCAAAGTCTTGCAAAATAGTTAAAGAAAATGGCTATAGGAAGATTTTTTCCTCTCCTGTAAAATTTTTAAAATGGGACTTAGCAACTTTTCTTTCTAAGCTAGCGATATACAAATTTCTCAAAGACATTTCGAGGGTATTTTTCTTTTCTAGAAAACTGTTATTAAAACTTTGTTTTATTCACATTTAGGTACTAAGCAATTTTTAGGGTAAATAAGGCAATTTGGGGAAATGGTACTAAATAATCAGCCTCATTGCGAGAGTCGTGTCGTACGCAAGTCGTTTTTTGAGAGTCGAATCGTATCGAAAATTTCATGTCATTGCCTAAAATTTCGACTCGACTAGTTTATTAAAACGGAAAAATTTGGCAGCACTGCATAGCTTTCGACGATTTTCGTCGATTACTTATTTCAGCACGACAGTGGACAATTGCAATGTTGTCGAGTCGTACAATTTAGCCTAATTTACGACTTACGCAAAGCGGCTTAATATAAGGGTTTACCCCATTTAACTAAAAAAAAGCTCGTCAAGGNTCTCAAAGACATTTCGAGGGTATTTTTCTTTTCTAGAAAACTGTTATTAAAACTTTGTTTTATTCACATTTAGGTACTAAGCAATTTTTAGGGTAAATAAGGCAATTTGGGGAAATGGTACTAAATAATCAGCCTCATTGCGAGAGTCGTGTCGTACGCAAGTCGTTTTTTGAGAGTCGAATCGTATCGAAAATTTCTTGTCATTGCCTAAAATTTCGACTCGACTAGTTTATTAAAACGGAAAAATTTGGCAGCACTGCATAGCTTTCGTGCTTTTCAGCACGACAGTGGACAATTGCAATGTTGTCGAGTCGTACAATTTAGACTAATTTACGACTTACGCAAAGCGGCTTAATATAAGGGTTTACCCCATTTAACTGAAAAAAGCTCGTCAAGCTCGAACGACTTGAAACGAGTACTTAAGGTATTTCGATTTTACCAAAGTT
>NW_016182682.1:0-5812 GCF_001687245.7 Rhagoletis zephyria | reverse complement strand
CTTTCTGTACTGTATAGTATTTTAAGCGTAAGACTTTGGTATAATTTAAATAAATTTTACTTTTGAAATAGGTGGCAACCCTCCTACATTTAGCTAGAGAATACAACTTATTCAAAACCATTTCTTTTGATACCCATATTGGCATAATTCGTTTAACTTAATAAATAATTTGAATTTGATTTTCGTATATATGGCAACCCTTTAAAAGACTAAAACCATACTGCACATCTGCAGGTCAANTATGGTGTACATCCGAAGGACAAGGCCTTTCCTGTGACACCTCATTTTTAAAAATCGAACGAACGATACAGAGTTTATGAAGTGGTGTTAAATATTTAACGCAACCATCTCCGAACTCGATTAAGAAGTTTCACTTCAAAAAAAAAAAAAACAAACAATAATCATCCGTCCAGCCGATTTTTACACCTTCTTTGGCGGTGCTGCACCTTTTTAGCTCTCTATCTACACTTTTTATGTGAGGAACTCTCCGTCAACTTCAAATTTAGGCTCCCAGTTCAATAGATGCTTACAAATCAGACGTATTTTAAAGAGGCTGGCATATATTTTAAAATCACGCAGGGAGGTTTTCTCTTTGCCTATGCCCTCAAAGACGGTTAGGGAATAACTGAGTTCTCTGTTAATCGCATCATATCACTTCGTTATGAAGGATAGCCGATGAGCTAGTAAGACAGGCAACTCTTGAGGAAGTGTTACCGAGTACAGAAATAATAGAGACTTCACTGGCTACATGTGGTCTGCTTCCGGAAATATAGGCTTTTCTGGCCAGATTTTCAACTTCCTCAAGCCTAGTTCCAACGTTCCGAAGAGTTTTCGGGAATAGAGATTACCCACTCATTGGTAAAACGATTGCTGTCGCTTAGGGAAGAACTTAATCACGGCACAAAACTCGAGTTTCTCAAAACCCCTCCCCCCCTCCCCCTCCATTTCAAAAAATATATTTTTTTATTGAGGCTGTTGTTTATTTAGATCTGACATCCGCCATCCAACGCCAGGCTGCTGGATTTCAAGGCAAGCAAGAAAATTACATAGTTAGAACCTAAAGTCAGATTATCTAAAGTGAAAATTTTCTTCACTTGAAGAAGAGTTTTGAAATCCTTTCCGCATATATCCTCTAACTACTGGATCATTTAGTGAATCCATTCCGCCTTTGAAACAAAATAGCCTATGGGCCCAGGAAAATGCGAAGTATAAATCGGAATCACATTTTTTCTAACACATTTCCGTTCATTCCCCAATATTAGAACCCTGCCGATTTAAAGGAGGCCCACTTATTTTTTTTCTATTCATTGAGAAAAACCATCTCGAGATTTACGCCATCTTTTGTCTTCTTTTTCTTTCGGAATCCCATTTATTGTTGGTGGCCTCGATCTTAAGAAAAAACTCAAAGTAATTTTACACTTCATACATTGTTCGAGTTGTGTCTGATATCTTTTCGTCGCATACCTCTATACGTCTGCAGTTTCATAAGAGCTACTATGCCCCGACATCCAGATTTATCTCTAATCATGGCGTGATTGCAGTTTAGGAAATCTTTTTTCTTTTCTTTCAATTTGCCAAATCTCTGTGAAAGTCGTCTGTCTACCCAATTGCCGGGAGTCTGTTAACATTCCGGTGGACAATTGTAAAGCAATAAATTTAACAATTTACTTAGCGTTCTAGCCGCACAACCACATTGAAAGCCAAAACACTGATCTATGCCCAGTGATCTCTACCAACGAAGAGTACAACTCAATTCTCGACCAATTTGGGCCACTTTAATCAGCCCACAGGCGCGCTGGCCTATCTTATTTGCCTTAGTTGTTAGTGTAAAGCCGGCAAATACCAACAAAACAAACACCCAAGAGAACGCCACACACAGGGCGCCGCGTCACAGGGAATTAAAGTACATACATATCAAAGCACGAATCTAAACTGACACCACGCCAAATCAAAACAGACAAGCAAATTAACCAAATAAAAGGCATGAAATACTAAAATTAAATTAAATACTTTCCAATAATACCAACACGGATAAGTACGGGTTGCGCCGAATGCGCTGGTGGCTAGGCAGTCTGGAGAGGCGCGTAACTTAAATTATAGTTATCAGCTGCTGGGTTGGAAAACCGCTGGCGCAGACACTTGCCGTGGTATAAATAAGCCGCCTAGATATGTTTGTATACTTAGTTATAAGGGGCAATAGGGCGTGCTGTGGCTGGACAATAACATAAACCATCAACAAAAATAAAAGGTTTATCAGTGAAAGGTACAAAAAGAAGAAATGAAATGAAATGAAATGAAAGGGTCGCTCGCCAGCACTTGTTCCTTTGGACTTAAGCCGTTTATTATATAAAGAATTTTCCAATGAAACTATTGAACGTGCTTAATTTAGTGAGCATCATCATCATCATCCTTTCTAATTGAAATGATTGAAAATTTTTTTTGTTTATGATTTGCGTGGCGGCGCTCAGCAGTGATGAGACAATTTTGTCGCCATTGGTGGTGGTATTATTGAGCCTATTGGGAAGGAGAGAACAAAAAATGAATTGGTGTGGCGACAGGATAATAATGCGCTGATATTGGAAAGCAATTAATTTTAAGGCAGCGAAAGAATGATGGTGGGGGTTGAAATAGTGCGAGCTGGTGGTTGGGGGAACACCCGCGGCGTATTGAAAATCACATACCTACGAGTACTGCCAGAGAAGAACAAAGGCGGTCAACCGAATTTTATGGTGCTGTTATGAGTATTTTTCATTGGATAATTATGTAAAGTAGCGCTATGAATTTCCATGGTTAAACTTAATTAGTAATTGGCCTCTTACTAGGCAGTACTGGAGACATAAACATAATTTATTAACAATAAATTGCGAGGTTGTGGCGGTTAAGATGGTGAGTAAATTACACAAATTTTAATTAGATTAAAAAAAATATATAAAAAGTTTATTATTTATTCAAATAGAAATTACTGGCATAACTGAAAATATTTTATATATGTATGTACATACATATGTATGTATTTTTATTTGGTTATGTGCCCAAAGCTTGGAAGGAAGTCAAGAGAAAAAGTTTTTCCTATCGCAGGGAAGTTAAATCACTAATCCCCAAAAGATTTTAGGCTAACAAACCATTCATAGTTTATTCTATTTAATAACACTCGAGAGGCTGGTTGACTTATATATATAGCCCAGAACGCCAGCAGCATGGGTTAATAGGAAGGTGAGGAATGTACCCTAGTCAGACCCAACGAGTTCATGTTTTTTTGTACGTACGATTGCTATAACTTGTAATTATTGAATCATGATTAATACCGAAAAAATTCCCTTCAATTTCCTCGATGTTTTAAGAGTGTACGAGTCAAACGGACTCCTGCTTCGGATCACTTTTTCACTTTTTTGTGCCGGTATAATCGGAAGTATGGCCACATTCGCTTGCCCCTTAAATCAGGCACTGTGAACAGTGCAAGTCAAAAAGGGTTGAATAACTATAGTTTTGCACACTTAAAGTCAACACCAGTCTTCATAATTGATGCAGCTGCAAAAGAGGCCGTTAGAGAATTGACAGTTTTGAAACAGGCCAGATACGGGCACGTGCGACCTTAAAGTGAACTTAAAAGCTGATGGCATAACTATATCAAAGATACCTTTGACGCTGAACCTAATCACATTTACGTCATTCCAACTTACGCTTTAGGATTCTTTCACGATTTCTCACTCAAAAACGGGACGCTGAGGGTTTTATGTAGTAATGAAGTAAAACTTGTTCGGATATTTCGCCAATCGCTAGCATCACTGAGTCATGCCAACATCTCTCTCCACAGAGTACCTGACTTAACTAAATCGGAGGGCACGAAATAGCCGACGATGAGATGGCTAAAACCGGTTCGCAAATTCAGAACAGATAGTCAGGTAACCCCTTATAATGTATTTTTTGTTTCTTTGTTTTATTTTATTTCTATTTATTTTATTTTATTTGACAGAAGGTTTTTAAAGCGGTTCTTACTTTTAAAATAATCACTTAAAATATATTTCTCACACCCAAGGGCTCATTATTAGTGATGTCTGTAATTGTTTCCAAATTTACTATTTATGATTAGATTTCCTTAAGATTTTAAATACTAAGTGAATAAAGTTTTCCTGCTTACAAGTGTCATGAAACAAAGCACTTCGGATAGTCAAATAACTTTCAACACCAATGAAAACTAAGCGAAAAATGTGAAAAAGTGTTATTTTCACATCCTGCAAAAGGAAAACTTAAATATGAAAATTACGAACGCAGTAACAGCGTCAGATAAATATACAATTTCAGAATATGTGGAAGTCAAATGGGACAAGGAATAGATACGTACAACCAACAAAGCAAAAAAGAACACAAAAAAGGCCACAAAAGAGCGACAAGCAATTGCCTCCCTCACTTGTCATTTTCGAACGCTGCCATGGCGCCCTGAAAATGTGTCAGTCGATTATTCTTTTGCGGCACATTTAACAAAAATAATTGAGAATCCCAATGCGCATGCGCACCTTCAAACAAAAGGTCGTCTCACGATTAAGCCTACATACATATGTACATACATATGAATATGTATTTGTACTTCCATGCAAAAGTACTTGTATGCGCCCATGCTGAGTCAATCAACTAGTCATTCAAGCAAAGAGATACTTTGTCAAATGAAATCAACCCAAAACAAGTGCAACGGCAACAGCGAATTCTTCCCTTAACAACGCGGCCAGGGAGCATGTCCTTAGCACTTGTGCACTACATAATGAAAAAAAAAAACCGTCACATTAATTTGACGCACGCAGCAGGATACTCGTTGAAAAAAAGGACTTCAACGACGATAGGGTTGTTTGACAAAACCTAAAAAAATACAAAAAAAAAAGATGTGGAATCTCCAATTATTTAGTGGTTAAGGACACTTTGCTCTAAAATTGTGAGGATATTACGATACTCGAAGACTTTTGATTTTTTTAATTTATTTATTTTTTTTTGAATTCAGGAAACGTCTGTGGCAGCAACAATCAAATAAAGTACTCATCAGCCGGTGTACTTATAAAAAAAAATACAAAAATAAAAAATCCACACAAAGCCGCACAAATAGGGGACAATTCATTGTTGATTTCATTATTGCATTCGAATTTGTCATCTCGTTTATTGTGTGAAAAAATTTCTCGAATATAACAAAAGCAAAACATCAGCACTGCAATGTGATCCCCTCCAAAGGATGTGGCTGTGCTTTAATTTATTGCGGCGGCATTACCTCAATCTTTTAACGGTTTAAGGATAACAAAGAATGCAATAAATAATGAAGGTGAGGAAAATGTTTGGGGTGAGCGATGCAAAAAGAAGAAATTGGAAAAAATTAGAAGGAGAAAAGAAAGTCCTTGTTTGCGACTTATTGCCATTGGAATGTGTTGACAAAGTGTGAGCAGTAAATATTTGAAGGGCAAAATATTTGATGCCTATTGAGGAAGATGCATGACAATTGTCGATGATGAAATGGGAAATATGTTGTGCATTTACATAAGTATAAATGCCTCTTCTTTTTATGCAAGCAAGTGTTTAAAGAAAATAATTTCGAATGCATACATACATACAAACAAGTATGGAATTTACATAGAATAGAATAGGAGAATTATACGTCTTCATGTGTCATACACAAATCAATGGCGTATTCACTTCCGTTTGATCGATTTGAGTTCATTGTAAACACCGAGGAATACCCTTGCAGGTATTAACCCCTTACTGACAAAATTAAAATTTTAAGAGGCGGGTATTTTTCATTGCCAAAACGATTTTTCAAGTAAGAAATAAAATAAAA
>NW_016182681.1:0-5812 GCF_001687245.7 Rhagoletis zephyria | reverse complement strand
TTTTTTTTTTTGTTACTTAGTGTTATTAAGGTCATTTATTTACATGTAGTATGCACTAGGAATGTTAAGCCCGGGATCCCGGGATCCCGGTATTTTTTAAGTCCCAAAAATCCCGGGATTGTTTCTCTAGAATCCCGGGATCTCGGGATTTGTAATTTGCACTGGTGGCAATAATAGAAACGCTTTATGTTATTGTATTTAACATTTTTTTTATAAATGTGTAGCTCAATATACATATAATACCTTGCGACAGGCAATTTTGCACACAAAAGAAATCAATATATTCGCTAAACCAAGGGCCAAATATAGTAAAACTGCGTTCTTAATTTTTCTCTCTCTTTTAATTTTTAAAAAGAACTTTGAAATTTGAAAGATATGAGTAATTCAAGAAATGATTTAAAAATTTCAGTGAAATATACTTAAGAAACCAGTATGGGTATCAAATGAAAGAAAAGATTGTGTACAGGTAAAACACATTACATTTTTCGGTCCGTAGGGGACGGGTAGGTATTGAAAATACTCTTTCATAATTTTATCCTTGAATATCCTTGAAATTTTTCAATTCTTATTTTTGAAAAAATTATATGTTCAGGACTAACTTTATTAGCTTAAAAATAAAATAAAATAGATAAGAGGTACATTTTCAATTTCTATTCGTCCTTGTGAACCAAAAAAACATATTTCATTTGGTACCCATACTTTTGTTTTACATTGCACTGAATTTTTTTAAATAAATTTTGGAATTAACCGTATCGAGCCCTAACCGCCAAACTAACGTAAGCGAGATTTTTTTTATTATTTTTTTTTTTGCATCGTGTTTTTCTACATCCCTTAAATTACTTATATCAGATATGTACACACTAAAGTATTATTAAAAGCATATAAATTTGATTACTGTCTTTCGTTTTGTTACTTATGAAATAATTTTCACTTTAAATAAAAAAGTACGTTCCAAACCCGCTTACTTATTATTTATTATAGCTCTGATCCAGTACTCCATGAACTTACAGGTTTTTACACGAACTTACAGGAAGTTACAGGAAAAATGATCCCGTACTCCAAATTCCTCCAAAATCCTGTAAATGAGAGCGATTTTTGGAGAGTTGTGTAGAGAATGAAGGTTCAAGATTTTACCCGAACTTTTTCTTCTGGTGAAATCATGAAAAGTGTCAATTGATCACTGGTTGACGTTTTTACAGGAAAAATGCTTTTTTTGTTCCCGTACTTTTTTTGTTGTTACTCACTTTTTACTCTCACTTCAGAGAGTAATTTTGCAGGATTTTGCACGAGAAGTATTGGATCAGAGCTTATATGGTAGCCGGAAAACGGCTAAAATGGCAACAATGCCCATGGTATTTCATACCGCATATTGTACGGGATTATACCGCCCTGTACCGTACCGCACCTCTCTGCGCAGGCCTTTAAATGCAGCTAAGAAGGTCAAATCTGATACTGTGCGATGGCTCACCCTTTGTGTATATATGTACATATGTATATAAATATGTGCATCCATATGTATGCCCTACTAGCCAATTTCATTGTCAAGTTTCGTTCATATTTCTCGCCCTACAGCCATTGCCATTGTTTCATATTTTTATCTTCTTTTCAAAATCCTGCCCACTTGACCAAGTTGTAGCAAAAATAACGATTTTTAGCCATATTGCTTTGCAGTCGAATGATGAAAAGGGCAAGACTACATATGAGCATATACTTATGTATGTACATTTACATAGATATGTACATATGCTCAATACCTTTTCAATTTTCTTTTGCTGTTCATGTTCAGTTTTGTTTCGAACGACTTAGTGAACGTTACAGTTTTCTGATAATATTTACATATGTACATATTATTATCAACAAAGTGAGTAAAATAATAATAAAATGACTCTGCAGC
This sequence comes from Rhagoletis zephyria, assembly GCF_001687245.7. Classification (NCBI taxonomy): domain Eukaryota; kingdom Metazoa; phylum Arthropoda; class Insecta; order Diptera; family Tephritidae; genus Rhagoletis; species Rhagoletis zephyria. Next base: position 3,918 of record NW_016182681.1, on the reverse strand, counting down.
TGCAAATTGAGAAACTCAAAGGGCTCGACAACTATAAAGCTTGGTCTATGACAGTACGAGCCTATCTAGAATCTGAGAATTTGTGGACGGTTGTTGAAAATGGACCCGAAAACAATGAAGAGGTAAGTAAATGAAACTTAATTTTACCTCAAATAATTATTTTTGTCTTGTCTAGTCTCTACTTAAAGACAAACGGGCAAAATTTATCATTCTCTGTTTAATTGAGACAAAGCTCTGTCAATTCATGGTCAGCATACGGACAGCGCGCGACTTATGGAATTATTTACGAACACAGCATTCTTTGCGTTAAAGTAGCGAAAATACGAAATTAGGTTTCAAACGATAAGTTTATGGAAAATAATTTTACTATACACATGTACATAGTTATTTACAATCAAACTGTAGTGATTCGTTATTAAAACAATTTCAAAAAATTTGAATTTTAGTTATTCTATAAAATCGAGAATATTCATAAGGTGCATCTTTATGTTGCTACTTGAGAAAAGCACATGGTCAAGGCAAAAAGTTAAATCGGATAAGAAAGCAGTGTGCCAAGGATGGTCATGCTTCTCTGTATAAGAATTGTGCGAGAACTAAGAGCTGGCATCCTCAGTATATCCAGTGAACAAACTGAGCTGTTCTTTTCGCCAAATTTGGTCCCCAGAAAGGACTAATGGTCTGATTATGCATACTTCGCATAACTTCGCACAACTTCGCATAAACTTCAAACTGAAATTTCGTATGTATTTTGTATGTGTTCCATTACCCAGAAATTAGCAGAACTTTTAAAAACTTAGCGATCTGTTGAGTTTAGATTTTGCTTCACATTTTCTTAAGTAATATTTTTATTGGACTGGTACAAATGGTTGTGCGAAGTTATGCGAAGTATGCATAATCAGACCCTTAGGGTTGCAGACAACGCTTTTTCGGCAATTAGGGTGTTGTGCAGCAATTTAATGTGGTGAACAATTTTAGCACCGAATGTATGAAATAATAAAGATTCGCTTCACATTATTAATACAACTTAACGTAATTGTTTTTTTTTTTTTTTGATAATACTAATAGTACTATTGTTTACAAGTCGAAGTGATCTAAAGAATATGTGTAATGAAATAATTTAGTTAAATGTCAACCATATTAAACGTAAAAGCACATATATTTAGATTTATTAATTTAAATGGTGAAACATGTTTAATAAATTGATATGACTTCTATTATAAATTATAGTCATATACAATAATACACATATATGATATGTACATATTCCCATACTGTTTTGTGACGAGTTACTTAAATCAAGACACGACCCACAAATTGGAGAAGATTGGCCAAATACGTAGGCATTCGAGTACTCATTATTTGATTTCGACAGAATATTCGTGATAGGAATAAATAAATATTTTTTTTCTTCATTCCATACATGATTCTATTATGTTATTCTGGAATTCAACCATTTTTTTTTTTTAATTTAACAAGAGCAGTAAGAAGATATTTAACTTTAAGTTGCTCGGAGCTAATTTTGGAGAACATCATGCAAGATTTTCGTTAACAGAAAATGCATCACTGAGAGTATTATTATTGAGCTAGAAAACCAAAACAAAAGCGTGAATTTGTATACGTTTTGCAATAGAATTGGGTTATTTTATAATTTAAGTATACTATTTCTCTTATTCGGTGTGATATACATACTTATGCAGCGATATATGTGATATATTTTGCAATGTAAGTAATAATAGGTTTATATATAAATAGATTATCCTCATTTTCGAGCTTAACTCCCTTATCTGTAATTATAAAAAGAGATCAGCCATACAAAACTCTTCCCTTGTTAATCTGTAATTATAAAATAATCTCAGATTTAACCGTTAACTTTTCGGTGTCCAACCTAGTTTTATCGATTATTTTTGCAAAGAAGAAGAGAAATGCCAAATGTAAAAGTAAACAAAAATGGACGCTAGCAAGGAAAAGAGGTTTGTAAAGGTATTTTTAATAAAATTGTAAGACAAAATAAATTTAAATTGCTTAATATAGCGGAAAATAGTGATCACGATAGGGTTGCCAGACGTACTGCTTTTGGGAGTAAACGTACTGCTTTTCATTGCAATTTACTCCCCAAAAAAGTAAATCTGGAAATGTACTCCTTTTTTTAGTTTTGTACTTCCTTTGTACTCCTTTTTCCAGCTATTCATTTTTTATCATATACAGGTTGTAAAATAATAACTGTCGCATAGGTTTTTTTCTAAATAAAAGGCCCTTTATAGATGTTGTGTAAAAGTAGTTTATTGTTAATTTTCTACAGATTTTACTTACATTTTTTAAAAAGTTTTTAACATTTAACCTTTATTTGGGTTTACCAGGTAAACTCTTGTCGGTTAGTTTATTACATATCTTCTGTAAGCATAGGCTAATTTCCTCCATTTGAGTCTTTTATACTCCCCTTTTTGCCTAACATAAGGCCTCGTACTTAGCAATCGGTGCCGTGACATAGCCCCAAGTAGCATAACTCCAATTTTAAAATTTGGGATTATGTCACTCCTTTTGTAGTGACATAAACCCAATTTTTTTTATTTGGGATTATGTAATTATATAAGGAGTGACGAATTTCCAAACGAAAAGGCGAAAAAAATCCAAATCCCTCATTTAATTTCGCAAACCAAAAGAATTTGGAATGTGCAAGAGTAATGATAAAATTTTTACCAAACCACTGGCATAAAAGCTGTCTTTACCTACGTTATTTTCTTGTCAACGCCTATAGCCCTTCGGCCGCGCTTAGGGATTATAATCCTTACTTACTAGAATTCTCCTTTCAGGTTTGCCGGTAAAGAGCGGCGGAAGTATTTTTGCGCAGAAATTCTTGCTGCGTAGGCGGCCTTCGGCCGCGCTTAGATATTATAACCCTTACTAAGTAGAATTCTACTTTCTATGTTGCCAGAAAAGAGTGGCGGAAGTATTTTTGCGCAGAAGAAACTTTAATAGAAAATTTCTTTTTCATATGCTTTTTTTGCTTTTCTTGAGAGCTGGAAAATATGATTTAGACTCAAAAGTGTCATTATCCCAATTAGGGTTATAACCATGATCCAATAATACAAGGTTTGATAAACTGTCTCTCTCGCACTGCTCCCTTAGCAGTGGCAAAGTGTTGCTTCTTTGCCAATTAACTTGGAGAAAGTTTTGCTTTGCTGTGAAATGGAAGTATAAGCTTTTGTGCAATATGTTTATTTATATATGTATATGAAGCACATATAACTGATGAAAACATAAACTGCTTTTAAATTGGATGTTTACATAAATCTCATAGTAGTTTTATATTAATTTTGAGTCTTTTTGCAGTTGTTATACGGCTAAATAACACAAAAATTGCGTAGTTCACATAGATATATTAACATTTCGTTCAATATTTCGTTTAAAATGCTAGATTTCCTGCAAATACATTAGAAGTTACAAAAGGAATTTCACAACTATTTGCCTACTTTGGGTACTTTTCTACTACCATTGTCGCAGCAATGCATTTCATTCCTCCCCTTTCCCCCATCCTTCGTAAATGCAACCTTTTGTAAGGGAGTGTCAAACCACGGCTGTCAATAATTATCTAACCTTGTATTATTGAATCATGGGTTATAACTAGGCCTGGGTAACGCAGCAAATTTGCGGGCGCTGATACCATGAAGCCAGCGTCATCGCTGTTATCAGCGCATTGAATCCGCGCAATTGCGCCATGCCTCTTTTTGTAAAGCCAACTGAACAAGCGCAGCGCAACCAGAGAATGTTAATTAATATCCACGTTGTTTGCATTGCTGGCGCCACCGTGATGCCAAATGGTGTATCAGCGCCAGAAGCACCACCCACGGTACCAGCGCAATGGCGCAACGCCGCGCTGCGTTACCCAGGTCTAGTCAAAATAAAAGCGCAGTTAGTTAA
>NW_016182680.1:0-5813 GCF_001687245.7 Rhagoletis zephyria | reverse complement strand
CTCAAACGTTGATCGTCCATGGGACTACATCTGCTCCGTATTCTTATGCCCTGGGCTGGCATAGAGTCAAACCTTGGGCCTCCTTAGTCATGTGCAACACTTGCAACAGGTGGATTCACCTTCGCACTTGCCCGGGCCTAAGAAATCACCGGCAGCGGACCACGTCGATTGTGGCCCCAAGCTGTGCAAACCGGACCGCCTCCATGGCACACCGGAGTGTGCCCGAGCAATACAACACCAACTCAACCACACCCCAACACAACACAACCATAGACACACACACGGACACAACCGCACCCCCACCATCACGCCGCCACCGGCAACTCCTAATCCCTCCTACAATCTGTTCGGTGAGTCGATCAAGAATATTCCGGAACGTGATATCAGTCAAGTGCAATTCCTGCCTTGGCTGGTGCCACTTTATGGCAAGTTCCGGACTGCGCACCACGCGAAATTAGTCGAGTTGCTCTTTGGGTCCCTGCTCGGCTGCTCAGTCGCAAACTTCCCCGCGACGCCGCCCATTACAACCACAGGGCAGCACACACAGCAAGGGGCCGGCAGGATATACAACTCCCTCAAAGCACACTTTGCAATCAGTCTCCCAAGGCACACAAAGATCTTAAAATTCAACTGCAACGGAATCCAGAGCAAGATCGAGGAGAAAACCGTCTCCCGTCGGAATTTTCCTGCCGATGCAGCTATTCTAGCTGATGAGCGTGACAACCTTCGTGAGGTCGATCCCGGAAATCCCCGCATTAGGGATCTCAATAGGAGATTCAGCAACTTGTGAAGGTTATGTCCAACCCGATGCGCGAGTGACCAGAAGGCTGCACAAACTGCCAACAGCTAGTGTGTATCTTTCTTTCACCAGCGGGTTCAGGCAGCTATCGGGAAGGTGAAGGCCTTCATAGCCATAGGACCCGACGGAATATGCATGCTGATCCTGAAAAAAGATTGGGTCCTGCGGGTGTAGGCGACCTTACCAAGAACCTAAACCTGTCTATGGTCACTCTCATCACTCCGGATATCTGGATAATGGAATGAGTTGTCCCACTGCTTGAACCAGGGAAACCAACCGACCACCAAAGGAGAGTTTATCGTCCGATAACTCTCCTTTCCCCGGTAGCGAAGACACTCTAGGGGCTGGTTTCTCCAACTCAACTTAACTTAGTTAAGCCAATTTTATTGACTTAGTCAAGAATAAGCTGTGTAAAACGTAGGCTAACTTTTGACTTAAGTCCATAAAGTGGCTAAACTAAGTTGAGTTGAATTGGAGAAACCAGCCCTAAGTCTTGCTACACAGCACAACAACAGCACTTACGCCATATACAGTCAGATAACCCCTGGCCTAAACCGAAACCGCCCCTGTGAGAGAACAGTCCTAGCAGTGTTGGATCTGTCGAAGGCGTTTGACACCGTCCACGCTAATAAAAGACATTGAGGCTCCCTCTCTCCCACAGGAACTGAAACGGTGGTCAGCGCATTATCTGAGTGGGCGACATTCGCCAGTCAGTGATAGAGACCAGCAAATCGATTAAAATTAAACAAGGCCTTCCACATGGTGGTGTCCTTTCCCCGCTGCTGATTGATTACTATATATCAAAGCTCCCTAAACCACCAGAGGGAGTCAAAATTGTCTCCTATGCTGAAGACTGCTCGATAATGGCGTCTGGGAATGGAAATGGCATTGATGACTTGTGCTGGAAGGAACGCTTTGCTCCCCGAATTTTCTCGCTTCTTCGCTGCAAGGAGCCTAACCCTCTCCCCTACGAAATTCTTTGGCAACCCTTTTTTCCATCTGGACGAAGGAGGTCAGGCTGCAGTTGGGTAGTCACGTCGTTGGCGAACTAATTCCGACGGTAAATAACGCGAAAATCCTTGTAGATATCTTCAACAGTCTGCACTCCTTCTCGGCGCACACAACCGCAATTATCAATAAAGAGCCGCAACAACATATGTACATGGCAATTGGCCGGCCGGTCCTAATTATATTCGCGGGGGACCAGCAGAACGCAGTGGACTAAGCTACAGACATACCAGAACACAGCACTCTGGACCGCGACTAGAATCCTTCTTATGTCGCCCCTTCACCACCCAGATGCTCCCCATCAAGCACCACAACACAATGCTCTGTAAGCAGTTCCTAATAGGGTGCCACAGACGCGGGCACCCGTGCAGATACCTGATTGCAGCAGAGCCCTCGCTAAGGAATTGACGGACGAAGTCCAGAGGTTCATAAAACAACCTCTGGTCCGACAGCATGCCGACAGGCCATAAACGGCATTCACAGGAAGTCGGTCTCGAGTTATATAGACTCTTGGTCTGTGAATGCCGTTTTGGGCATCCAACCACCCGACGTGGAAAAGACAGAGCTTTGTATGCCTCGGGAGACCCGCACCACAAGCCCAACTTCGATCTGGCAGTCTAAACTAATACCTGAGCAGAATCAACGAAGATGTGCCCAATCAATGCCCGGCATGCGAAGAGTCGCCACATACTCACGGCACCTCTTGGCATGTCCCCTAAATCCCCTGTTCCTATGGACAGTCCCTATCNAGAGTCGCCACATACTCACGGCACCTCTTGGCATGTCCCCTAAATCCCCTATTGAAGTTTCGCACTTCCTGGGCCTCCCCTCAGCTGTACCAGACGACAACGTTGACGGATGAGCCGACTCGAGCGGGGTTTAGTAGACGAAAAGAACGTAAATCTATAAGAAGAGACAACACGTTATAATTTTAGCAAGTGTGAACATAAGGCGCGAGCCTTCTCTTTTCATCCAATAAAACAACGTATTTGGGCAAAAGAGAAAGCACGCTCCTGATGTTCAGACTCGCTACACTTATAACGTGTTGTCTCTTCTTATAGATTTACGTTCTTTGGTAGCCTTGTTCTAAGGAAAGAAAATTCAAACACTCTAACTTTCTCACTCACTCATACGATGTTTCGACATATGTGTACCGAGGCGAATAAAATCAGCTGCTCTAGCAACATCACCGTATATAAATTCGCCTTGGCGAAATGTAAACACAGATGGCAATCTGTCTACTATTTCGAATGAAAAAAAATCAAAATTTCAACCCTGCCATCCGCTGATACCTATTCAAGCTTAGTATCCAGCAGTTACACGATCAAAAACTTGGCTTCAAGTTGATCACACATAATAATAATAATAGATTGGCGCTTACACATATGTTAGTGTTTGGCCGAGCTTCTCCTCCGATTTGTGGCGTGCGCCTTGATGTTGTCACACAAAGCGGAGCGACCTACAGTTTTACGCCGACTCCGAACGGCGATTTTATTTTTATGAGAAGCTGTTTTTCATGGCAGAAATACACTCGGATGTTTGCCATTGCTTGCCGAGGGACGACCGCTGTTAAGAAAAAACCTTTTTTCTATATTTTTTCGCGATGTTGCTTTGACCAGGGCTTGAGCCCAGGCGTTGCGGAGTGGAAGCGCGCACTGCTTACCACTGCACCACAGCGGCCGACAGTTGATCACACATACTGTTTGTCAAAATTCATTTGAATTGCCAGCTGTGACGCAGGCTGCACGCAACTTGATAGTAAATTTTAGGGCCTGTTCGAGGCACACTATAAAAGCGGCAAAACTGCAGCACTGATGAAAATTTATAATACTGTTGCAACTTTCTAATTGATAAAAAGTTGATAGAAATTCACACCGAACGTGATACTTTAATAATGCGTGCCACACTGCGGTTGTGATTGCATCTCGAACAAGCCCTTAAGCAGTGTTTGCATTGTTCAACTTTGTGTTGAACATTTGCGTTCAACTCAACGCAGGGTTGCACCAAAATAGAGTTGAATGGCTAAATGTTGGCTGGCGACCAACTTTGTTGAAAGCGATTAGTTGAAAGGCCGTTCAACCAAAAGTTGAATGCAAAGTTGAACAATGCAAACACCTTTTTATGGCGAATATTTTGGAATTTTTTCATATTTTGATATTTTTAGCCATTCAACTTTTTTTTCGTGCAACCCTTCGCTGAGTTGAACGCAAATGTTGAACGCATAGTTGAACAATGCAAACACACCTTTACTTTCAAGATACCGTCGTTAAGGCAACAACTTAAATTCTCGCCTCGTTACCGTACACATATGTATTTATAATAGGTGTATTCGCGTATTCTTCCAGCAGAAAACTCTCAACAGCAAAATTCAAATGCAGTTTTATCTAGTTTCTCAAGGACGCGAACGCAAAACTAGCAAAAACTTGGAAGTTTTTAGAACAGCTGATCGAAATTTTGTTTACATACCAAAGCATAAAACGGAAAACATGAAAAGACTATAAATTAAAAGTTTGCCTTAAACAATTTGCTAAGCAAAAGCAAATAAATGAATGAGAATTTGCTTTATACTGAAACATTTGCAGTTCTAATAGGTTATTTTAAAGATAAAAATCATCAAAATACATTTGGTTTTTTTCATAAGCTGCAAGCAGAAGACTTTGATCAGCTTTTTTTCTTGCTGGCTAATTGCTGCTGGCATATTTTTTTCCATTCTCATTAAAATGAAATGTCAGTACGGCTGTTTGACTTGGCCTTAAAGTTGTCTAACGACTTTAAAGGAAAAATGTATATTAAGTCGACGTTCAATTGTACAAGTGTGAGTGTATTGCAACTTGCTTTCAAGTTCTTGATAGCACGAACACAATGAAAATGAAGAGCTATGGACCACAGCTGTCAAATTGTTTTTCCACGTATTCTTATGTAAATAATTATTTTGGCGAGGACAGGGCTACGCGACGACTGTGGTTGTGGCCAAATTAGATCTATTTCTATTTTTCCAGCGACAGGTAAAGTTCTTCCTCTTCTTTTATGTCAAACTCATACAAATTCATGATGTCTCTGCCGCGTTCAAAAAATTCATGTCGTCATCGACAAAGCGTTTAGATAATGAAGATAAACAATTGGAAGCTGTAGCCCGTAGATCGTCGTTTTGTCTTCGGCGCTTGATATGTGTCACCTCCAAGTTAAGAAAACGGTCAACAAAATTATTACCATTATTTGTGTGTGAATAGTAGTGTCGAAGGAATTTTGACGCCTGATATTTCGCAGTCTGCCCGATTGGAAACAGTTCCTGTGCTTGAAAGGTTTCGGTTTCGTTCATTTTCAAGTCAAAATAACGTATAAGGTTTCGGTTTTGAAAACCCAAACGGTTTTAAACGGTTACAGCGCTAGCAGTCAACGACCTAGCGTAAACGTACGTTGACGGACGTAGCAACATATCAAATTTACTGTTGATAGAGAGAGAAAGAAGCAGTACACTTCACTCGTAACCGTCGCACGTACACGATGGTGAGTTTTCTTTTACATGGCGCTGTCATAAGTTTGATCGTGTCAGCTGACACATAACTTACGTTTACGTCAGTGAGTGTGGTTCTTTAGCGCCACGGAGACAATCAAATAAATACGTCAAGCATTGCGCATGTGTGATTGAGGTTCGCTCGTGACTTGCCCGCAAACGTTCAAATAAACGCGTCAATCACCACTTTGTATTGTGAATATGGATCGTTCGTTTGTTAGCATGTTGTCATCGGAGTAATAATTGTTAATTATTATATCATGTATGGCATAATTTTATGTTATATGATATAAATTAATGCTTTTTATATTTCACAAAGCTGGTAAGCATTGTAATGCTCAATCAAACGTAAGTCAATTACTTTTTCTTGCCCGCGCACTTGCTCATCGCCGCGCGACTTTTTATTAAAAATTTTCATTATATAACGATGTTGGTGTGTGCTTACACTCTTCGCAAACCATTTTTTACGCGATAAAATCAAAGACTACTTTT
>NW_016182679.1:0-5814 GCF_001687245.7 Rhagoletis zephyria | reverse complement strand
AACGATTTAATTTTTTGTTAAAAAATTAATACTTGTACATCTTCAATTTCTTTTAAAATCCCTTCGTTAGAGGGGGAATATCACACGATGTGGATGGGGAAACAATACTTTTCTTTAATCTTCAACTAAAGTAATTTTTGAACCAAAGATCTGATATGGATATATGACTTATTTTCGTAATTTCTAAACCAATATTCTTTCCCGGCCTACTGACATAGGAAGTCGTCAATTGCGACAATGGTTGGAACTAAGGGCCAAACGCAGATCTTCGTCTTCTTGGTTGGCGCTGTAACCGAGCAGGCGGATTGGGCATAGTCCAATAAATCAGGCCAATCGTTTTATATTGCGTACAAAGTGCATTACAATCATATATTAAATATTTTTTTCAGTAAGGTTTCGTAATATTTTTTAATTCCCAACATTGTCATTAAAAATGGTGGTTATTTAATGCCTAATGGAAATTCAGCATTACCGTTTAGCTGAAAATTGCAAAGAAACAACTTCTGTGACCTTTGGTCTTGAATATTTGCTTCTACAGACGTGCTATTTTCAGTTTTATGTTAAATATTCCAAAATTACAACTTTGTATCATATACAGCTATTCACAGCATACAAGAAAAAATGAATTATATGTAGGTTTTTCATTAATGACTGCAGCACCAGAATTACTCCTAGCAGTGTCCTGTCTATGAATTATTCAGCGTCAAAGGTTTCTAATATATATTCAGTGTTACAGATTTCTCATAGACAATTTCACAAAAGAAATTTAATTGAAAAATGATTTTTTTATTTGAATTTAATATGGAAACTTAGAAAAAAAAATCATTTTTCGCTTAAATTTCTTCGTGAAACGGTAAGTAAACGATTTCAAAATTTTTAGCGGAAGGAATATTTCCTGACCTCAAAACTAGCTTAAGGTATGAATGACTTATTAAGGTATAAGTCGGAAATTCGATAAAAATTTGTTAAGAATTGCATAGAGATGTTCGTATATTTTAAAAAATGTTGACATGAACAAAAGTTTTCGAATAATTTTATTGTATTTTCTTTTCTGAGGTATGTATAAAAATACATATGGTCGATTCTACAGAAAAGTAAACCAGTCCGATTTTTTTATTTATTTTTTTTTTCAAATATTGTACATATTGGTGATTATGAGTATTCACTTTATCTGTCAGTGTCTTCTAACACTAATTCTTATCATATCCAAGCATTTTGTGTTTAATATTTTGTCATTTTTCGAAAGATTTTTTACGAACCTAGAAACTATTTTCAATATTAAAACATGGAAAGTTCAAAAACATAAGCTTTCCTTTGTTTATTTGGGCTGATAAAGTTCTGAGCGATAGAAAATAAATTAGTTTAACAAAATACGTTCCAAGTTACTAAAAAAGTTGTTTAGACCTCCTATTAAGTCGTAATGAAATGTACCGCAAATGCTAAGTGTAACGTAGCCAGTGAAAAACTAAAAAAGATGTTTTTCAGATACTTAAGTATCCTTTACAAAAGGATATTTAATTTGTTTTCATAGTGTTGCCGATATCCTAAATAAGCCATATAAAAAACAATCGAAGCTGACTTCGTTGCACAACTACCTAATAAATAAGTGTAACGTGGTCAGTGTTTTTCTTTTTATTAAATTTTTTTATTGACTTGACAACTATTCTATTTGATTTTAGCAAAAATTAATAAGACATATTTAAGAAAGTATTTAGGTGGACAATTTCGAATTATACTACTAAATTTTGATAGCTATTCTATTTAAATAAAGCAAAGCAAACATTTGTAAAATATTCTTTGTTAAGTTAAGAAACATAAGAGGTTTTACAAAGATTTCCGTGTGAAAAATTTTCCTATAGGATGATTTTTCACCTTGTTAGGATTTTTAAGGATAATCGAGTGCACATTCGAATGCCTGTAACTTTGAAGCCCAAGGATTTATTAAAACCCTTATTTTACTGAGACATAGATTTGACCATGCCTAATCATACCGCCTAAAAATCCCAGTTTATTTTAAGTTATTTAATAGACAGTTGTTTCATATTGTAGAAAAAATGTGTACGAATGTAACGTTGCCAGTCAAATAATCTACCATATATGCACATTATAAGTATTAGGCTCATATACATATATGTATGTATGTATATGCATGCTCTGAAACAGTGCTGTCCAATCGGTAATTCACGGGCGCCTAATAGCCCGCGACCTGTATTTTAGTCGCCCCCAAACAAAAATATGGACAAAAGAATACTTTGTATCGAACTACGCCATTTCCAGTTGTAAATGCGAAAGTGTGAATTTAAAATGAAAATCGTCAATTGTAAATGAGAAAGCTTCAATTGAAAGTTCCAATAGCCAATTGTAAAAGAGATTAGGCAATTGTAACTACAGATATTTCTAAAATCCAAAGACATTAATGAAGAAATTCGCAATTACCAAGGCAAGGCTATCCGACGTGGCATTTTAAATGATATATGTAATTACAAAACTAAATAATCTCAATAATGGGTTCCAGAAATTATGACTGTAATCTTAGCGTTTGTGGAGAAAATGTACATATGAACGAGGCTGGTGGCAGAGCAAAAGTGTCAGCTTTCCCCGTCGTTTGCTCTTCTTTTGAATTCGAAAATTCTTGCGGGGTAAATTACGTGGAAAAATTTCTTCAGTTGCGATCGAAGTACGAAAAACGGTGCATGAATACAAATGATGAAATGCATTATATCAATCAAAATTTTAAGTTTTTTGTTGCAGTATTCCGCGCTTAATTTCACCTCAAATATTGCACAATTTTAGTTCAATTAAGGGGGAAATCAATTAACCGATACTCGTTTAATTGAACAGCTCGTTCAATTACAATTGGACATCTTGATCAATTAAAATAAAATGCATGTGTTCCTTTTTGAATTTAATATTTATATAGTTTAAACTTTAAACGAAATCATATAAGGAATAAAAACAATTTATATTTGTTATTGTTCATACGTAAGTGTTTATACTTGTCCTCACATTTTAAGAGGTAATTGAGATAAAAAAAAGATAAAATAAATGTAAAGAACAACTAACAGGGGAAAATTTAAGGTATATAACTTTTTTATGCAATATTTTTTTTTACCGATAAGGTAATTCAAATCAATTAACCGGGTGACAAGCGGGGAATACTGTAGGTACAGATTTTTGCATTTTACGTAACGAAATGTTCTCTATGGAACCAGTGTTTTTTTTTTTTTTTTTAAAATCGATTTATGAATCATAATGGAAACACTGCTTTATCAATTAAGAGGAAATTGTTGTTGTCACAATAAAACGAAGTTTCTTTATTTATGTGCATTCCTTTGTTTTAGCTAGCTGTATAAATTTTATTTATACATAAAGGTTTTTATAGGGATAAATTAAGATTGAAGCTAATTTAGACGTTGCCCTCAAAGCATAGCAATGGTTTCAAAGTAGGCCTCGGTTCGAACTCGGTTGGATACCACTGCTCTAAAATATATCACTTTTTTCTGCTCAAACATTCATGTCATCAACTGGTTTACTTCGTCGTTGTTTTACAGCAGCAACAGAATATTTCATGCATTGTAATAATCGCTTGTGCTCGCGTGCAAGTATTTTTTTCTAGTACTTTACCGGCAGTAATTCGATATAAAACGCGTTGTTGACGCATGTAGCAGTAACAGAAACGGGAGCAGCAACAGCAACAAAATACTGATGAGCCTGACAAGTAGCGGAAGTTGCAAAATTTAATATGACGATGGAAAAATGCAGGCACATCCAAAAATGTAGGTCTGATATGGAGACTGGCAGTAAGATCAAACGTTCGCCACACGGTATACGTGTACTGTTGCATGCCATAACACCGCGAAGAGGAGAATGCATGTTTGTGTGTGTCTGCATGTGTTATATGCAAATGTACGGAGACTTTTTTAACATTTTGTCACATGCCATGGGCTAGGATGAACATCCGGTATTTTTAGTATCACACAGTCACTCTTTAGTATGCAAGTTTATAATATGTAAATATGTAAGTGTTTACGAATGTTTGGCATTTTAATGGACTTACGTGCATATGTATAAATATGTAAATACAAATCGCACAGTAAATCAAAAACGCTCACAACTCCAAAAATCCCAAATGTTTCTTCTTCTACTTCTCATTTGGCTCCGTAAACGCCTAAGCGATTTTGGCCGAGTTCAACAANCTCCCTTTTCCTCTGCTACCACCAGCGGGTTCCGAGTTGAATACTCTCAAGGCTGGAGCGTCGGTGTCCATTCAAATGACATGACCAAGCCAGCGGAGCCGCTGTATTCTAATTCGCTGCACTATGTCCATGTCATTGTAAAGCTCATAAAGCTCATCGTTCCATCGGCTGCGGTACTCGCCGTCGCCAACTTGTAAAGGCCCGTAAATCTCCCGCAAAATCCTTCTCTCGAATACACCAAGAGCCGCATCATCGGATGTTGTCATTGTCTAAGCGTCTGCGCCATATACCAGCACGGGCATGATGAATGACTCATAGAGTTTAGCTTTCGAGCGACGAGAGGGAACTTTACTACTGAATTGCCTACTAATTCCAAAGTAGCACTTGTTGGCAAGAGTGGCTGACTTCCAAAATGTATCAATACAATGTTTTGAAACTGTAATACTGCGGTTAGTTTTTATTAAAACCGAAAATAAACATAATAACGTACGCGACAGATTTTTCCCCCATACAATATTTTTACTAGTAACACATACTAAATTAAATTTTTAATTTAGTTTTTTCGGTTCATCTCTCCACCGTTTCGCGTTTTGAAAACCTTTTCCGCCATCTGAATACGAAATTTAAAGTTATAAAGCCGTTTGAATTCATTTGCTTGCATTTTCGGTTTACATTTTCATGGAAACACCCATTTGTAAAAATTAAGTGAAAGGTTACTTGATTTTCTCTTGAAACAATTCGTAGGACTATGTCCTACTACTATGTTAACCACATACTATGCTACGCAAATGCAGTTATAATTTCGGTAATACATGCTTGAGTGCATTATTTATGATTTTATTCACGACAAGAAAACACAGAAACACCTCCAAAACGTAAATTATATTCAGTTGGGAAAACCAGAGGTTCCCTCAAGGGCGGAATCCCAGGATTTTATTAAATTTCATTGAGGAGCTGGCATCCCAAATTATGCCCAATCGCTATAAGTTTATTGAAGGTTCGATCTTCATCTAATAACCAAATGGTCGGTGTGAAGCGTAAACTCACCTGGATTACCTCAACATGGCTCCAACCACTTCCTATGACATACTTAGCAAGAATAAAGGCAGTAATCGAACCGAGTTTAGAATTTAGTACAAAGGTTATTGAGACATACAAATATGGTCATATTTTGGCCATATTAGACGCGATTTCCAAATATTGAGGATTTTCGAGTTTTTTTCTAAAAGGTTAAGTAAGTAAAGTAGAAGTTTTGGCTTTAGAATTTACTGAAATATCACAGTCATATTTCTAAAAATTACCCATATGTAGAAGGTGGCCGCTGTCATTTTCCGATTTTTACTAGTTCACTTTGCCTCGGGTAGAAAAACAGTGCCCAGAGGTCGTCTTAAAGCGAAACAAATTATAGCTTTCGCTAACAGTTAGAGTCTCAATGTCCGATTGTCTGATTGGAGTCCATGCTGCAATACTCAAAATCACAGCAAGACCTTAGGTTAGCATACGTAAGGAAAGTAAGTTGAAATCAACTTTACACCTGCTACCTAGCTGCCCTGCAGTGAAAAATTATCGATTGTTAAAACTAACCAACTTATAGTTAGCCTTTTGGCGAGATTTCGAT
>NW_016182678.1:0-5814 GCF_001687245.7 Rhagoletis zephyria | reverse complement strand
CACTTCCCATATAAGGGTAAATTTCTGACATACTAATGGCAATTTCCTTCCTACCGAAAAATGCAACGTTCTCTTTGCCTTCTACGCACAAAAACTAAGAAGAGGGCGATGAGAAGGCAACATTTTTTTTTAGAAAAAAAACCGGCATACAACTTGGATATATCGATATTTAGGGACGATAATTTACTCAAAGTAAATACTATACCTCTGTGGTGTATTGATTAGCAGAGCGCGCTGCCATTCCGCAATCCTGGGTTCAAGCCCGGTTCAATCCAGCATAAAAAATAAAAAGCCAAAAATTTGCCCCTCGGCAAGCAATGGCAAACCTCCGAGTTACCGCCTTGAAAAAACTTCTCATAAAAATACAATCGCCGTCGGAGTCGGCGTGAAACTTTATGTGACAAAGACAAGGAGCACGCCACAAACCGGAGGAGAAGCTCGGCCAAATATTAACATATCATAGTAGTATTAAAAGTTTAAATTATTTCATTAAATCTAACTAAGCCTATTATTGAAAAAACCACCCCTGCTTTAGGTGCAGAAAGTTGAAAAAATTTTACTTAATACGAGCGCGCCACTTAGGAACGAATCAAGAATATAGGATGACAAAAATGTTTACTCCTTATGTATTTGACAGATTGCAATGAAATTTCGTATTTAGAAATATTAAAGATACTAAATTTCCAAAATTCAAAATGCCGGATCCAATATGGCGGTCAACTTTTTTTACATAAGTTATGGTGTGTTATGAAACTTGGTATCCAGGAGTTCTCGTTGTCCTTGATTTCGAAAAAATTAAAATTCAAAATGGCGGATTCAATATAGTCGACGACTTCTTAAAAACAGTTATATTTTGGTATGAAACTTTTATCTAGGGGTTTTCGTTGTTACTGATTTCGAAATTGGTATTCAACTTTCGAAATTCAAAATTCGTTGTAATTCGCGGATTTTTTTTTTTTTTAACTCAAGCTAATATACAAATTTCAATAGTTTTTTAAATAAAAAATGGTATTGCTATAAAGAATTTTGTTTTTCTATTTTTGTCGTCGTAATTAAATAGTCAATTTGTAGTTATGTGTGCCGGGTATTAAATGTTCGGTTCCGCCTGAACTTAACTATTATAAAAGAATAAAAGTCATTCAATAATCATTATATTAAGATAAATATTTTATAATAATTTAATTTTAATTAATAATATATATTCAAGCGCTTGCATTATAAAAGTCCTTTAACAATAATTATCAGAGTGATAAATATTTGTAAGTCTTCAAAGACTTTTATTTTAAGACTTATATTATAAAAGTTTTTTCATAATAATTATCATTGAGATAAATATTTTTAAGTCTTCAAACACATTTATTTTAAGAATTATATTATTAAAGTCTTTTTAAAATAATTATGAGTGCGAAAAATTTTTTTTTAAGTATTAAAAGACGGGACTTGTTCGGGACTATATACAAACTTTTATTGCACTAATAATTATTATCAAAAGACTTTTATAATATAAGTCCCAAAACAAAAGTCTTAGAAGACATACAAATATTTATATAGCTGATAATTATTATGAAAAATTTCTATTATATAAGGCTTAAAATAATAGTTATCGGTGACTTAAAAAAATTTTCTCTTACATAATTATTATCAAAAGACTTTTATAATTCTTACGAAAATTTGGATGACTTTTTAAAACTCCACCATGAAATAATTATTATTCATCTATTTATTACCTAAAAATTTTGTAATTATTCGAACATTGAACGAGTGCTTAATAAGGTGGTCCAAAAACAATAAAATCGGAATTGTAATACTTTCACCCCCTAGAATTGTTCTATATCGAAAAAATGGTATTATCCGATGTTTTTTAGTACCAGAATAAGGAGAAATAGACCCATTAAAATGTTTACTTAAATGATCAGAACGGCGAGCTGCATCGATTTAGCCATGTCCGTCTGTCCGTCCGTCTGTCTGTCTGTCTGTCCGTCTGTTTGTATGCAATCTAGTCTTAGTTTTCGAGATATCCGGATGAAATTTAGTAGGTGGGTGTTTTTTTATAATGTATTCATCATTTGTCGGAAGCGGAAGAATGGGACCACTATAACATATAGCTCCCATACAACTGATTGTTCAGGTATGATATTTTTTGCCATAACTTCTTCATTTATGAAGCTAGGAACATGATCGCATCATTTTCACTCATTATTAACAGAAAGTTTACAGAAAAATTAACAAAGATCGGGTCACCATAACCGATTTATTGGCTCCATACAACTGATTGTTCAGATATGGGGTTTTACTGTAAAGCTAATTTTCTTTGCACAGCTAAAACCGATAAATTTCGTCAGCAATTTTATAGCTAATAATAAAAAAGCTGCTGAGAGAATCGTCAAAAACTATGCTGTATAAGCTTTATCCCTTATATCACTGATTGTTCAGTTACCAGTTTTTGCGATATATCTTCTTTATGTAGGAAGTTAAACCCATTAAATTATGTTACCGGTTTACATACCGATCACACAGCAGCGAAAATCCCTTAGATTGGTGCTATACAAGGTATATATTCCATACCTTTGATTGGTTAGATATCATTTTTTTTTATATGTATCTCTATCTATGTATGCTGTGAATATATAAATTTTTTCAAATGCAGTAATCTGTTACAGTAAAATTTTCATGTGTTCTAGAAAGGTATGAAGCCTTCGGCATAGCCGAAGACAGCGTAGCTCTTACTTGTTTTATATTTAATTTTGCACTCTATTTTGTCGTTTTTGAAGCCATGTCTCCACAACGTAACAATGATAATAAAAATTAATTTAAAAAATGTAAAAATTATTAATTAAATTAATTAAAAAAAGTTCAAGGTCATGAAAGATTAGTAAATGGAGAGCGTCCGCCGAGGTTGGAGGGCTTACGGTCTCAGCCAATACATAGTGAGAAAAAAATACTTTTTCGCATACATAGAACTCAATACAACGCATTTACATAAGATTCCGATGAACGAAAAATAAAAAAGACAAACAATTTTTTGAGGTGAAAATTGTTGTTAACCTTGAGTGTTTTAATCATTATCATTCGCGTGTATTTATGGAATGGGCTTTTGCTTGTTGTTCCTGTTTGCGAAAATATTCGCCATAAGTTAAACACACTTTCCTTCACCAACATATTTGCGGTATACTAAGATGGAGTCAGTGTTCTTTCGGCTTTCGCAGTATGTTATTAATTATTAATTAATATTTAAACATAAATTGAACAAATTTATTGGCACAATACGATTGAAATCAAAAGCTTTTTATAGATTTGTAATATTTTTCGTATGCAATGTTTTCTGTAAGGTATATGATCGCTTGCATTAAAGATGTTAAACGCATCTACGAGTCATATTTTAGACAAATTTTAGTGAGGATTTTCGAGATAATCGCCTCAAAGTTAGCCATATTTAGCCTGATAGATTAATTAAAAATAATTAGTTTCTCCAAAGCGTTTCGAAACTTGACTAAATTTTAATTTTTTATTTTTTATTTTATTTTTTATTATTTATTATTTACCTTTTTATTTTTAATTTTTATTTTTTTTTATTTTTTTTATTTTTATTTTTTTTTAATTTTTTTATTTTTACTGATTTACTTTTTTCCGCTCCATTCACTCAACGGAATCGCTTTTAAACTCGTTTGGGTACGCACTGCGTATACTTAACTTGTAAGCATTCCCAGCCAGCAGAGAAACGTACTATTTGCCGACAGTAGTTTTTGTAGTTTTCGTATCCGGAGACGTTCAGAAAACAACTTCAAATTTTGTTAATTTTTCGTATCCGGAAAATGTCATTGTGTTATTTCAAAACCATGGTGAAATAAATAATATAAGGTGTTGTCACTTACGGGGTGGTTGTTGTAATTTTGGGAATTTCGGCATACCAGCGTTACAGTAATGCCTACTCTATTCATTCCAACTTCATTTCTGGGAAAAATGGAACAAAAAATGGAGCAGACAATTTTGTGAAAAAATTATTTTGTAAAAAAATTTTATACGTACGTAGTATTTGCAAATAATCATTTGCAAAATGGTAAACTTTGCCGTATAAACACTGAGTTAATTTTTTATTTGCTAATACATAACTAAATCACGCAAATAAGTATTGACTAGTGGTACTATTTGCAAATAAGCCGCCATTCACAGGTTTATTTTCTTTTTCGATGGTCATCTTATTGTCTTTTAATAATCAAGGCGTTACCATTTTTAACTTTATTTTCTTTTTCGATTTTTTATAATCTTGCCTGATTAAAAAAGAATTTTTCAGCATCGAATAAACAGTGAGTTAGGTATTTTCAAATTATTTTTATTTGCAAATAACTTACGATTAAACTAAGTAACTGTTTCTTTGTTTCGCTTTTGCTTTGACTTTTCGTTTCAAATTCATTGGAAAATTTTAGCGATAATTTCCAATAAATGTGATTTTGTAAGTAAATTTTTGGTAAAATATATACTATACATATCCAACAGATTATTGGAGCAGTGCCTCGGATGGCTACGATAATGAACTTTGGCCTAACACATTAAACGCATAATTATTTTATAATATAACTGATAGAATTCAGAAATGCAATTTTAAAATGTTAACGAAAATAAAGGTCGTAATAGAATTCCCTTTAAAGTTAAGATATTTAAAAACTAAGTACGCATATACATGTACTTCAGAACTTAAGGACGAAATACAAATAAAATTCCATAAGGGCTAATATGTCATTTTTAGTAGAATTTAAGAATAATTAAATAAAGATAGCGGTATAATTTAATTTGTTTTAATATGAATAACTGAAAGACGGAAAATAGTCCTCATTTTTTTATGTTTTAACCATCATCATTTGTGTGTGGTACGACCTGTGGCCTTTAAGTTTTACAAATAATAATTTGAAGGTAGAAAAATATAACTGAATAATAATTATTATAATCAATATATTTGATCGAAAATATAAAAATTAAGTAATAATAATTTATTTTGAGCGAATAAATGAAACCGTAATTTCACTGGTTTACAGAAAAAATATTTTATTGATACAAGCTTCATTTAACTGGTATGGGGTCCACTGATATATGTATGTATTGGAAATAGTACCCAAAAAGTAGTAAAAATAATCCAAATCTTTTCCCCCTCTTTCTACTACCCTAAAATGCATGGCCGCAATTGGCATGCAGAAAAAGTGAAGTTATGTAAGTGACATCACTTTATATTTATTTCACCATGTTTCAAAACAATAATTTAAAAATATGTATATGCTCAAACTGAACATTTGAAAACATGTATACGTATTCGCAGCTAAGCGTGCTACTATTTGTTAGCTTTCAAGGCGTCCCAGCTTCGAATGACGTCAGAAGCAGACCATCAAAATTATACATAGGTATAAAAGTATTTATTATAACGGAATCGTAAAACGGATGAGGTTTTTAAACGAAATTGCTTCCATTTTCGGACAAGTTTCCGGATGTTTTGCTGGCTGAGTTTCATCAGTCATATATGGTAAGTACATGGACATACGTATGTACATATATATGTATATGCCCATATCAGGAACTTTATCTTTGTTTATATTTTAAAGTATACAGACAGAGATGTGTATTTGTGTTATTGTTTGCAATAGCTGAATATTGGTGCTGATTCAGCTGCTATACTGACCTGTTCTATAGACGCATTCGAGGCCTTCGCTGGTGTGCGACTACCAAATACCGACAGGCAATTGTTTTAGGTGCTCCTTATGCTATTCATGCCATCAAAAATGCTTTTGTTAGTTTGACCGCAGGTACTACAAAAATGTATTGCCTAGT
>NW_016182677.1:4911-5814 GCF_001687245.7 Rhagoletis zephyria | reverse complement strand
GCCAAGTTTCCAGATGCTTGACACCTAATGCAATTGTCGCCTCTTTCGATTGCTCCGACATGCCCAATGACTCAACTGTTTCGATTTATTCAAACGAAAATTTTATTTTTATTCACCTGTTTACATAAGCACCGGTATGAATTTTACTTTGGTAATGATTCATAGGTAATTCATACATGCATGCAGCAAAATCGCTGATGGTGTAATAAATATTGAAAGTAGGATACTTGTAAATGAAGATAAGATTAGAGGTTTCTAAAGAAAATTTTTTCTAGGACCCTAAATAGATAGACCCTTGTGGCAGCAGTTAATGCTTCGCATTTTGTCAACAAAGCGGCATGTATTCGTATCCGATCTTCTGCACAGCCAGAGTTTCTGACATGTGTGGATAAGTGGGGCCTATTTATTTATGATAAGTATATACACACATATGTACGTATAGTATATGGAACCTTACTTACAAATCATTACATAAGAACCGTTATATACATACACAAATATGTATAGCGATAAGTGGTTTATTTGAAGATTAAATAACGTAATTTAATCAAAGTTCATAGATTTTGGAGCGACCCGAAACAATGCTGTCAATTGTTTTCATTAGAAGGCGTTGCAGAAAACGGCGCCCAATACACTTTTTTATGAACTGTTTGAATAGGTTTTTTATTGTCATTGCAGTATACAGGAAGTAAATATTACACCTATGTGACTCACACCTGGTAAATACATAAGAACATGGTATGTATGTTTATATGAATGTATACCTCTATATACATAACTACCTATAGTTGTCCAATAAATAATAGCAGTGCGATATTTTGAACGGTTTTGAATTGTTCTTTTGTTTGTTTAATGTTTATTATAATTTTTTTATAAAAGTCTAGCTAATTATCTAACAAACCC
>NW_016182677.1:984-2862 GCF_001687245.7 Rhagoletis zephyria | reverse complement strand
TGCACCAAAGCTGTACTTTAAGCGCGCAGCTCAAGGTGTTGGCGCTTCCGCTCTATTATCGCTTTTAGTGTATTATCTCATAGAAGTGAAGCTTAATTGACTCTAGACTCTGACATATGTTTTAAGATTTATGTTAATTAAATAAAAAAATTTAATTCTCTGGGTCTCTAATTTATGGTGATCGTAAGAATTTCATTAAAAAACTATTTTCACTTCCGTTTCATGATTAGTGAAAATCCTGAATGGATCTTAATGCACTGACTGACTTTTTCAAATACACGAGTTTCTTATTTTTTTCATAAAGCAGTTAAGAATTTCGAAAAAGCATAAATTTTAACGGGGGTAGCGGTGAAGATTTTATCGCAAAACTCGATGTGTTCATAAAATTACATTCAGAAATACTGCTGAAAAAAGAAGACGAAGTTCTGAAATTAAGTTAAGGTCTTCATTATTTTTTATGAATTTGGGTGTCAGGTTGTAGGCTACAATATATAAGAACCCTATAAAAGTCCAAACACACAATTTATAAACTACTAAAACGGCAACATTTTGCACTACGAGGCCACGCCTTTTGAGGCTTTTTAGGTCTTACAAGAGTTTTATAAACTAATTTCTAAAGCAAAACGCTAAAGCCTTTGCTCTTTAAGTAATAATTATGCGAGACGGCCTAACACCATGGCGCTCGAAAGCACAGTGGATCAAATTCGTTGATCAGCATCTCGTGATGCAAGCATTTTCAGTCGGTACCAATTGGCAGTGTGGGGCGGACACATTAACCACCTTGGTAGGGCTCGAGGCCTATCTAAAGCCTCTGCTGTACTTTGGGTCCGGCAGCCGGTTAGAATGCAACTAGGCATCGAACCAGCCAAAGACGGTTCTACCCACATTTGGGTGTTAAACCAAAGCCACCACGATACTCCCCGAGGGGTCGTACCCACGATTAGGCCAAAGTAAATTCTGAGGGCTCCTGTTCCCCGTGGTAGCAGAATTAAGTCTCTGGTCAGACCTCGTAGCCGGAACTATTGCCAGTTGAGCAACCACTCAGCTGCCGAACTGGCGGCCGTTGTCTAGGTTCTCCGGGGTTGTCAGGCCCGTAATTCCACTAACGCAGAATCCCCCCTGCGGGGATCTTTCCAGACAGCCAGAATTGTGCTATTTATAGACTGGAAGGGAGATGAATATTACCTCAGCAATTTAAGACCGAGAAAATTGCTGTACACTGAAATTGCACCAAAATTATAGTATGCACATTAGGGTGGTCCAAAAACAGTAACGTCGGAATTGTAATGTTCTCACCTCTAGGATTGTTCTATACCGAAAAAAAGTATACCCCTATTTTTTTATTTTGAAATCAAAAAATATTTAGAGGTCGCTCAAAGCGCCCAAAGTTTTCCATGTACTTTTATATGAAAAAAAAACAACTTTTCGTAGAAACGGCATGACATTTTTCGAAATCAATATTTTTCGATCGGAAAACTCTGTTTCTCTTGAGGAGACTTTCAATAATAATAGTCAATTGTTTATTTAACACTTTTTTAATATAAACGATTTTTTATTGGTCCCTCTATTGCATTTTTCCAGATTTTTGTGGGCTTTTGGCGGACAAATAAATTATAGTTGCGATGAACAAATGAATAAATAAACAATTGGGTATTATTATTGGTAATCTTCTGCAAAGTAATAGAGGTTTTGGATCGAAAAATATAGATTTTTCTATACCATTTCTATGAAAAGTTGTTTTTTCCCTATATAAAAATACATGGAAAACTTTGAGCGCTTTGAGCGACCTCTATAGGGCTATACTTTTTTCGTTATAGAACAATCCTAGGGGGTGAGAGCATAAAAATTCCGACTTTACTCCCCCCCCCCCCCCCCCCC
>NW_016182677.1:0-970 GCF_001687245.7 Rhagoletis zephyria | reverse complement strand
CCCTAATGTACATATGTGTTGCTACTATTCCGCAGAGCCTGGGTTCGAGGCCAGTTTCCGATCAACATCACAAAAATAAAAGAACAAACAAATTTTTTTTTCAAATAGCAGTCACTCCTCGGCAGGCAATGGCAAACTTCCGACTGTATTCAGCCATGAAAAACAGTCTCAGAGAAAGATCAAGGCGCACGTCACAAATCGGACGAGAAGCTCGGGCCAAACACTAGAATATTGTGTAAGCGCCAATCTATATACTTATGTATATATCTAAATATGTTATTTAGTTTGCTATGCACTAAGTAACCTCTCTTAAATTTGATGTGCTTAAATTTTTATTTTAGAGGTAAGAGTTGCAAATGAAGGTTGGTAAAAGCTGACATAGCTACAGCTGTATATATGTATGTATATTTGCCTCGACGTCATTATCATTGTCTAAATAAAACAAATGTATAATTGCGGGTAACCTCGGAGCAATCTTAACTAAAAAAAAAAAAACATTATCAACAATTTAAGTGAACGTTTTAAATCTCATGTTGTCTTGGCTCGTTCAAAACTCATTTGATAATTCACGTTTCTAATGATTATGTGTACATATACATATTTATGTACATATGTGTGCAAATATACATACTTGCTTTATACGTAACGAAAAGTATCAACTTGCTACCCACCCATAATCTTCCTGAATTTAATTTCCAATTTGCACCGGCATACTATCAGCTGTCATTCCAAACTTCAAATTTGTGCTGATTAGACTACTATGAATACACACATATTTAGCTACATACATAATGTACATGTGTATACATTAGACTGATTCAAAAAAATCGACAAATTTTTTCTAGCCTCCTTTTCAATACCTCCGGGGGGATGTCAAAATATGTATGTTAAAAGCGCAAGTTTAAAAGGTCACGTATCGCCAATTTCTATTTTCCATTTAAATAACATAAAAACAAATGTTCTTAAACTT
>NW_016182676.1:0-5815 GCF_001687245.7 Rhagoletis zephyria | reverse complement strand
TCAATTCTAATATTGAATGAACAAGTTTATTTAAAACTAACGATTTCACTGTGTCCCGCTCGTTATTACGCGCTTTTTGAATGGGTTGAGATTGAATCCATTCAGAATTGATAAAACAATATTTTTACAACTGAATGAGTGCATTTGCATCAGCTAAGAGCACATAAAACGCAATTGCAGTTTCGTGCAACAGATGTGAGATATGCAAGGCAAAAGAAGCAGAAGAATAGCAAGCGATGCATACAACAACAAAAAAAATCTAAATAAAGCTTTTAAAGAAATAGAAACGTCCAAATTTGATTACAATTTTAGCACAAACGAATTTCGAGCGAAGAGGAAGAATCATCATCATCTTTATAATCGTCATCACGGCAACCGTCAACAGTTGCTGATGATTGAGCTAAATGTACTCGCAAAAAAAACCTCTTTAGAACATAAACAGAATCTAAGTAATAATAATATCTAATAATGATAGACTGTCGCTTACACATATCGTCGTTTAAAGTACAAAACCGCGTAGCTAACATTTTTTGCCAAAAATTGGATTTGCTCACCGAAGCTCTTGGCTCAAGCCTTATCCACTCGTCCTGAAATATTTATACTAGCCAGAAATGCGATTTCTTTATAAAAGAGAGAACCATTTTGAGCTGGGAGTGTGTTTACTCTCTACAAAATAATTTATGCAACCTCACATAAGCGGGTTCGCATTATGTTGATACGCGGTTTTGTTCTTTAAACGACGGTATTTTAGTGTTTGGCCGAACTTCTTCTCCGATTTTTAGCGTGCGGCTTCCTGTTGTCATACATAGTGCCGCCTAAATGGTAATTTATCCACTAAAAAGAATTAAACAGAAATTTCCCAATAAAATAAATTATATGCCGGCAGGAAGCCACTAAAGTCGACAAATCTTATACTAAGAATATTAATAAGAGCATAGGCTATGCGTAAGCTCTTCACAGAAAAAAATGTAAAAAAAAAACATTCTTTGAAATAAAATGTTGGTTTGAAGTTTTTCATTTCCATACAGATAGTCGAGAAGTAAAGGAATCAAAATTTTAGAATAATATACACATTTTTGAAATGAATTAAGTGTGAATGAAATCTTAATTGATTCAGTCATTATACAGCTCTGGTATGTATAGTATGTATTGAAGTAAATGAGCGATATGTATATTTTTTTTGTGCCCATTTTGTGCTTTCTAAATCTCTAAATTTCATCAAATTGCAGACAGACGACTTTGGTCAGCTGGTAAAAATTTTTCCAGCAGGAATTAGCAACTTCCCCTCTAAGTCAATTGTCACTTTTCGCTCTCAATTGCCCCTATTTTGTAAGTTAGTGCCAAATCCTGATAATTTGTGATAATTATCAGCTTTTCGTACAGACTTAATAAGGTTATACATAATATGATAACTAAAGACGCAGACGTTATATATACGTTGCATATAAATGGCAACCGCTATAAGAAAAAAACTTTTTTTTATTTTTTGATGTTGCTTGAACCCAGACCCTGCGGAATGATAGCGCGCACTGCTAACCACTACGGCCCAGCGGCCACAGTATTCTTCATAAGGAGGCCTTAAATTTAATAAGAAAAAAGGAGTATTTCTCTTTGAAAATCTTTCTTACTGTTTTATATTTTTATTTGTTTACTCCGAACGACGTCGGATGCGCTGCATCGTAAAATATACTTTTGCATAAAATGATGCCGACAGATGGCGCTGGAGTCTATATATTTAAAGAATCTGTCTTTCTGGATTAACGGGTTTTAACTTTAAGATAAGAAGTGCTTCTGCAAAAACATGGACCCAAAATATAGATGGCGCTGGAATCGAAATATTTAGATACCCCTCTACAAATTTACTTTTTAGATAACTTAATATTCGAAGGACATTAGTAGATATACGATACGGTATCTCAGCGCTATTATTCTTGGCCCATGAGTAAGGAAGGTTGGTTCTGCCCTTCAGTCGTTTCGACTTTAACTAGTATTTGTTATCGTTTTTGCTTTTCAACACTATTTTTGTATTAGTCAACGCAAAAGTTCTTATCAGACGTCACGAAGCATGCCGTGCATTTCCTAGTTTCAATATAATAAAGTGGAAATTAGGATTTGAAATAGCTAGGACCTACCGTTGATTTTTGGCATTATCTTCCATACAAAGTATGTTCGATAACTGTATTGTATAGAGAATATGAGCAACACCTCCCACAAAAAAAATTGTCAAAAATCAGTCTTAAAATGTGGACTTCGAATGGGCTACAAAAGTGCGTACTCAGAATATTTCTATGAAATTAAAATGCTCAAAAAATTTTATGAAACTTTGTCTAATTTTTTTACAAAGTTTGAAATTTTGATTTAAATGGTTTTTATTAGATAACGAGCTATAGTTTCATTAAACAAGTAATTTTTAGCAAAAAAAAACCGACTTAAAAAAAATATATATATATCTATATATTTCATGAACCAATGATCGGATTTAAACCAAATTAGTATGGGACCACCTCTGAGACACTACCTTTCCGTTGCAATTANAAAAAAAAAAAAAAAAAAAAAAAAAAAGATTCCGACGAACTGATAACCTCCTCCTTTTTTGGAAGTCGGTTAAAAAAATAATAAAATGAAAATAGCAAAAATGTCTCTTGCCTGTTTATATTTTCGCCACTGTATATTGGTGTTTCTTTGGAAATTTTGGTACAAAAAAAAGTAAGTAAGTGGCAACCGTGGATTTGAGTAACCTCCTTTACTTGGGAAATCCGAAAGCTACATAGTAGTTTCAGATGAAAATAATGGAAATAAGAAAATTCATCATCTTGATGTCATCTCCATTTTTTTTTTGACGACGTTAATTGCATTTTAGTGCAACGGCAATTGCACAGAGCACTTGCGATGGAATAATATTATCTTTTTGAATGGAAAAAGGAGCAAGCAAGAATGAAAACGTCGTAACGCATCGTTCGGGCGAAGCAAGAAGCAACGGAAATAAATTTAAGAAAGCTCGCAACGGATAGTTATAAAGAAGGTGCTAGCTATTGTTTTGACTATTGCAATTGCAATCAAAAATGCGCGCAGATCAAATGAAGTGTTAAAAGAAAAAGAAGGTTGATGGGGAGATAGTTGACGTGCGCTAATGGTAATGATTACAAGCGTGATAGTGATGATCGTGTTCATATTGACGCCGATGATATTTAAGCCAACTAAGATGTCACTGAATTTAATGAAAACAAAAAGACGTAAAGGCCAGCTGTCGAAGATTTTTTCTTTTACTGACTGTAATATTTCTGTATTTATGTACTTTTGATGACGCTGCTGCAAGAGTTAACAACAAATTCAAAATCATCAATGATGCAACAACTGGCATGGCCGACGATGACGCTAGTAGCTAGCTGGCTGATAAAAACTGTTGCTTAAAACAAATTGAGATTTAAGAGTGAATGTGCTTAATGGAACAGCAGCATGGGCAAATAGCAAATACACACTTAGATAAATGCATGAATTCAACAAATATACGCTTATCAGCACATATGATTTGTTTCCAATTGAATGTGTGTAATAGTAATAAACAAAGAGAATAATTAATTTGCATAAAAATAGCTAAGAATAAAATAAATAAAAAAATAAAATAAAAAAATAATAATTCATTTGCATAAAAATAGCTAAGAATAAAATAAATTAAAAACCATGCAAGGGCAGCGACAACAACAATAACAGCGAAACGGTTACTAGCGAAGTACTAGCAAATAGAAATAAAAAAACTTAATTGAAAACAAAACATTGAAATGCAAAAAAAAAAAAGTGAAAATGAAAAGTATAAAATAAAAAAGGAAAACACAACAGAAAAAAGGAAATGAGTAGCAGCAGGGAAATCAGCATTTGCTGTGCGCCAGCTCTGATGATGATGAGTCGGATAACTGAACATTTTACAACGGTTTCCGTTTGGAAACAACACAACAATGGCCCGTTAATAAAGAACAGGAACAACTGCAGCTAAAACCACAACAGAAGCATCAGCAATCAGTCATTCATCCTTCCACCGCAGCATCATCACGACGATGACGACCACGATTGAAGGCGTCTAGATGGATAGATACTACATTAGGGTGGTACTATGATCACATGCGAAAAAGTAAAGAACTCAAAGTGGTCCATGTATTTTATATGGGAAAGAGAGTTATTGGAAGTCTCCTGCAGATAATCAGAGTTTTCCGATCGAAAAATATTAATTTTCAAGAATTTCATACCACAAAAAAAAAATACCTGGAAAACTTTGAGCGCTTTGAGCGACTTTTAAATATTTTTTGATTTCAAAATAACAAATAGAGGTATATTTTTTTGATGTAAAACAATCCTAGGGGGATTAAAATTCCAAACTTTACTTATTTTGTACCACCCTAATGTGCATAAATATGTATGTATGTATATAGACATACTCGTCTAGGATGTGTAGACAAATTGCAAGCAAACTGTGCATGCATACCTCTGTATGTATGTAATTATATGTGTGAAGGTGAGAAAATGATGGTGTTACAGTGAAGCACAGTGTGTGTTTCAATAACATTAAAAGGAAGAATTAAAAAACAGCTAAATAAAAATTAAATTAATATACAACGTTTCTATTAATGAACTAAAAAAGAGAAAATTATTTTTCCTTGATTCATAAAATTTTCTCGATAGGTTTTGATTTTAAAATTTTAGAATGGTCATAATAAACAATTTATAAGATTTAAAATGAAAAACGTCGGTCGCAATGTATATTAATTAATTGATACAACGGATGAGGCTTAAAACCAAGAATTATGCAAAAAATCTATGCCAAGAAGTAGTAGCAATTTTACAATTTTTTTTCGTAAAAAAACAATTTTTTTGTTGAATTTTTTATTTTAATTTTTCAGCAACTTTTACGTTGATGGCATGAAGCTGAGAAGACCCCTTATAAAATTTTCCCAAGAATAATTTTCTAGAATATATGAACCCTCTAATGACTTTCAAAATTTGCTTTTTGCGGGGTTTCTTGAAGTAAGGGTCAAAACGACCTTTTGAGATGCGAGCTAGTGGGTTAAAATATTCCACGGAGATATGTCCCATGAAATTTTACTATATATGTATGTATGCATGTCTGAACCTTTAATTTCGCTTTATTTTAACCATTGTTTCCACTGTTTTGAAAACTACTTCGGCCGGGACATTAAAACTTTATGAGGCCTTAAAATAAAAACACGATCTAACTTTTGCAAAACCATCCTGCACACACACATGGCACAGTGCAGCATTTAAATTAAATCCGGCCCTGACTATACTCTATTTGCCTTTCAGCCACATGTCGTATGGTGGGTGCGTCAATCTGGCATACACAGTTTTTGAAACAATTTTTTTTTGTTAAAATTTCCAGAACTTATTTAGAACTATTGAGAAGCTAGTCAGAACTTCACAGATATGTTTTTAAGGCATAGCTTTCGGAAATTTGATCCATATGTCGGCATAATTGTACAAATTTGTTTCAAACCCGTGGACAAAAACAAAAAATAAAAATAAAAATAAAATTTCCAAAAATATTTTGTCACGCTATCTGTTATACCATGTCCACACCGGAGCTAACCACGTAGTTATGGCTGTTGAGTTGGTCNTTCATTTAGCGTAGTTTCGCCATATAAAAATGACAGCATTTAACCATTTCACTGAGATGGTTAAAAGCTAACCAACTCGAAACCACGTCGAAAGTCTTATACAACCCTGTGTTTTGCCGCCATCTGTTGGTCATTAGCGTTAAAATGTAACAAGTAAGAGCAGCGCTGTCTTCGGCTATGCCGAAGGCTTC
>NW_016182675.1:0-5816 GCF_001687245.7 Rhagoletis zephyria | reverse complement strand
AAAAAAAAAAACCATTTTTATAAATCCGTCAAAATGTTTGCCATATAAAATTCGCCATGTTCTTTGAGGTTAGAAAAAATGCTGACGTGATGAATCAAAACGCACTGGTCAAAAGAACCTATAAATTTTTTTTGTAGTCCTGTGTTATTTATATATTTTATTTAGTTTTTGTTATTTTTGTACATTACCGAGCCTAATTTTTTACTACGTTTTACGGTTCAAAGAATATGGTGAAATCGGTTAGGTGAGTGTGGCACAACTTTTTTTTTTTTTAAGTTGGAAATCAAAAGTTCAAGAAATATGCCAATATATTATTAATACACTTCATCGAAAGATTGATTTCTATGCTAAATTATAATAGTTTATTTAAAAAATGAGTAAACATTATTAAATTTCCTGTATGTGTATAGAAGTTTTAGTTTTTTAAAGGTACGCTGAAAACAAAAAACAGGGATCGTAACGATTATGATCTTTAGAATAAAAATAATAATTTAACCGTTAAAACTAAATTTTTATTTTTCCGATAAATTTTAACCGTTATTTTATAAGTTTTATTTATTCGATCATACGATATTCGTTATTTTCAGATCAAATTTTTTAAATCATAAAAGATTTAAAACTGTCATAAATGTCAGTATAATGGTTAAAAATTATCGGTTAAAAAGTATCGGAAAAAATAATCCAAAATAACGAATATTTTTGATCGAAACATATAAATTAAGAACCACAATAAAAACGATTTAATTTTACCAAAAAAAATAAAATCCAAATTTAATATTACTTTTTCAAAAAAAAAAATAAAATTAAAACAAGTAATTTTTAAGCAAAAAATATAATCGACTTCAATGCTCATATAAAATTTATGGGTACCGTTAATTTACTCATGATCCAGTAATCGGAACTAAAAAAACGGTAAACAAATAATTACAGAAAACGGGTTTTCATGTTCCAAAATTTTCTGGTAACATACATAAAAAAATATTCCGATGAGGAACAATTGAACCCAGGCGTTCTGGAATTCGCGGATTCTATTCAGTTCTACACTGACGGATCCAAATTGGATAACAGAATCGGAAGTGGAGTGTACTCGGAACAGCTAGGAGTACAAAAGTCATTCCGCCTTCTGGACCACTGTAGTGTATTTCAAGCCGAGCTCGCGGCCATAGGGGAGGCTACCGAGTGTTTAAGGATAGGAGTGGTAGGGCACAATAACATCTACATATTTTCAGACAGGCAAGCGGCTATAAAAGCTCTGGATTCTGTCACATACAACTAGAAAACTGTAGTGAGCTGCCGCAGATTAGTCAACGTGATGGCAGAGCAGTTCACTCTTCACCTGGTATGGATGCCGCGACACAGAGGTATACCAGACAATGACGGATGAGCTTGCAATGAATGGCACTTACCTTCCACTTTCGCCGTCTTGGAAGGGCATGCCGTTTGCTATTTGAAGGCTCAATATACAAATATTCTTCTCCTCCGAAGCAGGCGAAAGATGGAAGCAGCTGGAGACCTGCAATACGGCAAAGCTCATGTGGCCGGAATGGGACGTGAAAAGGTCGAGGGACCTCCTAATGCTAAGCAGGGAAGAAATCTTTTTAGCAACGGGTCTGCTGACGGGTCACATCACTACAGGCAGGCACGCGGAGAGACTCGGCGTGCCATTCAAGGACTTCTACAGGAGCTGCAGATATGAGGAGGAGTCTGAATCAGTAAGGCACCTACTTTGTGAATGTCCTACACTGAGAAGGAGCAGGCTAAGGTTTATGGGCGCCGGAACCATTGGAGACCTGAGCGATATAGCGGGCACAAAGATCAACTCCACACTCTGGTTTGTATAGGAGGATGCTAGAATTTAACGGGATCCCTTATGGTATCACGACGGGCCTAAGTATGGTGGTGTGTCCACCAGCAGCCACTTGGAGTCTCGTTCGAGTGACTCGAATGAATTTCGACCTCCTACACCTACTCCGAACACTTTAAGGTATGTACGAGCATTGTTTTGTTTACAGTAATTTTAAAGTTTCAGAGTAAAAAAAAAAAACAAAATTAGTAAGAAATATTTATCGAAATTTACAATTTTCTAATTCAATTTCTTCGAAAAACTTTGAGTATGCAGTTTCGTAGCCCATTAAATAAAGAGGAAGTGTCAAGCCGCTAAAAATTAGCGTTGAGTTTTGGCTGTTGACGGTGTTGCGCGCTTTCTTCCATGTAACGCATGTACAAAATCTACTTTTATGTGGAAGAACATCCGTAACACCGTCGACAAAAAATTCTCAAAAATCAGGGGTATTTTGTAGTGACTTGCACTTTATTATAATACAATGGGCCGTAAAAGTGCATACCCAAAAAAACTCTAAAAATTCTGAATAAAATGTTTATGTGAAATTTGGCGAAGAGTTGACAATTTTTTTTAATTGTTACAAAGTTAGAAATTTTGGGTTAATGGATTTTGTTGTTGTGTGAACTACATACGTATATATTTTATTTAAATTAATAAAACTTAAATAAAACAAAACATTAGCAAGAGAGGGGGCACGGGGGAATTACTAAACGATTTCCATTGACACTCACCGTACATTAGAAGTATCTAGGAACAGAACATTGACCGCTCTATCTCTTTTTGTTTTTAAAGATCGCTTGAATTGATTAGAAGCCCTGACAATGCTCTTTCACATTGTAATTGCAGCTAACAAAGTTATCGATAAGATATCTAAACAGAAACCGTGAATACTCCGATCCATTTTGTAACAGATTTGTAACCACTTCAACATTCGTTTTGAGTTACAAAAAAAAACACATTTATAAGCACGTTTACAAACTAAACTTCTTATTTTTAGTTGATATCAGATTCTAAGATTTAAATTATGATCGAAGAGTTTACATTCCTCCATGATCCACAGCTATCTACGCCACTGACAATAAGTACCAAACAAAATCTNTAAATTAAACTTTGAAAATTTCCATATGTACATATGTATTTATATATGTAAGTAAATTAACAAAATAATGAAAATGCGGAAATCTTACAAAGAAAATAAAATATTAAAAACTTGCATTGCGCAAAAATAGGGAAGTGAAGATTTTACACAGCCCACAGCGAGTTCAGCTCAGCTGATGAGGCGAGTGTTTGTGATTTGAAGGAGATGAGAGACAACGCGGTTTGACGTGCCAGCGCTAAGGTTGCGCCATTTGTCATTCGCGTACAAACAGCCAAAGGCAATAAATAGTAAAAATGATATGTCAGTCAAACAAATGCGAAAAGTTTCGCAAATGGGAAGAGGTAAAAAATTTAGTGCAGTTGCGGTTAGCCAAAATGGTGTGTCATAACGGCAATGACAAGCGTGAGCATCAACAACTGCAAAGTTGTAGCCATAAAATATTTATACACGCCGCCGCGCCAACCAGCAACCGAAGTTGCGCTTATTCGCTTTAATGGCAGTGCGTTTTCTTCAGTTTAATTTTATGTGTAGGTACGTATGTAGGTGTTATGGTTGCTGACAATCAGATGTTCACTGCAACACTCACGGCTGAAAGACTGGGAGGAAAACTACGCACATAATCGCTGCAAAAAACGGTTTACATCTTTGTACGCCATTTCGCTGATGCGGTGACTATGAGCTAGGAGCACAGTTTGATCCAAAAAGATGTTTAAAATGTTAAGCTCAAACTCCCTAGGATGTTTCTAAATGGAAAAAAAGAATACCCGTATTTTTTTTTGTAAAAAAAATGATATTTAGAACTGCCTCAAAGCCCATAATAATAATACCCAGTTGTTTATTTTACCATTTTTTAGTACTAATGGTCCACCATTGAATTTTTGGGATCTTTGTGGTACCTCTAAGAAATTATTAATATTAGAAAATGATTATATGAACATAGCTGAGCACGAGATAACGGACCAAGGTAGGCAGTATCGTTTTCTGAATACAAAATCTGAACTATGGATCTTCAAGATCGGCCTAAAAATGTCTACAACTAAAATACTAGTAACCATAGCGGCGTTTGTTAAAACTAAGGAGCGATGGCTGTTTACATATACTTATTTAAAACGGATATTTGGTGTGAAAGACGGCCTTTAGAGAAAAACTAAAAATGTTCTGAATAAAATTTGTATGTTTTAATAAATATCATTGAGAAATTAAAAACGTATTGTGGCGATAACACAACGCCAATAACGAAAAATTCACTTTTAAATGGGAAATAATACCAAAATCTGAGTTTTACTTTATTTCCAACAAAGGTTGGAAATAAAACAAATTTTTCCTTATTTCCCATTGCATATTTATACTATTTGTAACAAAAACAGTTTACTGGCAGAAGAGGAAAAGAACTTTGTTTATTGCAAAAATACAACAAATATGTTATATAATTCGTATGAAGAAAGTAATATTCTCAAAATATGTTTACTTATGAAATGTCTAACAAAATATAAGGAAAGGGTCTTTAATAACTGCTCGCAAATTGTGTATAGCGCTTTTGTATGAATTTTATCTGCATGCTCTTTAATATGTTGAAAACATTGCTGGAAAACCTTAAAATGCTTGCATGGAAACA
Organism: Rhagoletis zephyria; assembly: GCF_001687245.7. Lineage (NCBI taxonomy): Eukaryota > Metazoa > Arthropoda > Insecta > Diptera > Tephritidae > Rhagoletis > Rhagoletis zephyria. The sequence continues at coordinate 1,259 of NW_016182675.1, read as the reverse complement.
TGACGCAATAAACAGGTAATGTAATAAAAACGCTTTCTGTTTTTATTTTCTGACATTCGGCTGCCTTATAATCAAAATTTATAGTCAGTGTCAAAATTTTTCTTCTCACTGTAGACCCCTATTATGATTCACAACTTTAAAGATAGTTGAGATGTAAGTTGTCAATAGATATTGGGGGACACAACTTAACTAAACTTTGAAAACATAGTTGTCTGTCAGTTGTCTTGCACCAGTATTCTCGGGCTTAACGGTAAAACATAATTCGTAACTGATTTCTATTTTTTGCTTTTAATTGTTTTAATATGATTAAAATAACATAGTCTTATTAAAATATCAAAATGTGTATCGAATTGCCGACTTTTTCAATGGCAACAGTCAACTGAAAACAGTTGTGAACGGCAATAGCAATAAATAATGGAGTTGTCTACAAGTTGAGTTGTCTCAGACACAACTCAACTAAGCTGAGTTGTGAACCGTAATAGGGTCCCTAATATCACTTCACCTGGTATAATTCCACCATGGGTGGGATGCAAAAACACCATACGCGATAATTCCAATTACTTGGACATTAAGAAGCTGTTTTAGAAGTGAACTAGTGTCATTTTATTATTATTCTTTTTTCTAAAAGTTTACAATGCCAGCAGCGGACGCTGGACACTTTCAAGATTGGATACATACAAATCCGTCCATTTAACTGGTTCATGTACTACTTTTTGTCAAATATAACTATGTGACTACCTACATACATACATATGTGCACTAATTTGGTTTATTACTCAATTCTAAGGTTTAAAAGTTGGTATTATTGCTGAACGAGAAATGAAATAAAGCAAATTTGTGTTTGTTCACATTCAATTGGGAAATAACACAAATCTACGTTATTGCGGTTTGTGTGTGAAACGCTAGATCATTGGAAAATTGCAAGAACTTCATCACGGACGCGAGGCTTTGGTTAGGATTATTTAAAATGGCAATGGACTATATGCCATAAGCCTATAATCAGAGCAGATAAATGTGCCACCAGTGGCAGTCGTTAATAGTTGGTGAAAGTGTTGTACCAAAACGTTCCAACAAAAAATTAATATTCTTAATTTTGGGCGAGACGAAGTTCGCCGGGTACGCTAGTAAAACTTTATTCACATATACATATGTTATTTTTGTCAAAAGTTAAAAATTTTGAAGGCATGCGTATTGAATTTCTCAGCAAAAACTCATCCGTTGTGTACTGAGACACCGTAATGTACATATGATCAGGATCA
>NW_016182674.1:0-5816 GCF_001687245.7 Rhagoletis zephyria | reverse complement strand
AATAGCTTAAAAAAATAAAAGTGCACTTATGGATGATACGCATTGTTTTGTACATATATAACAGTTGTTAACCAGTTATATGTAGTTGGTATTTGGTATGCACCAACACATACTCTTTTTTGTAGCGAAATCCTCCAAATACTGAACACATATGTATGTATGTAGAATATATTTATTAGTATTTATATTTTACGAAATGGGTAGTTCTTAAAGCTGTGGAAAATTTCTTTTATTTTGAATGATATAAGGTGAACTTTAAACCTAACTAATTTAGCATAACATCTTTCGTATGAAAAATTTATTTTCAACTAAGTTCAGTTTTCACTTCACTTTTATTGTCGTTCGATACTCTTAAAACCCATGTATTGTCTGTTTATGGTTCCAATTTTTGGTTAGTCAATGGCATGCTGAAGGCTGAGTAGGTTTAGGGACGATGTCGAGGAAGACAATCAGAGTCTTTATCGGAGAAGATTTTATCCGAGATGTGAGGTAGAGCGTTCCTAGATTAGCAGCTTATGCTGACTATCCAGACAATATCCTCTCTTGTAGATCTCTAAACCCGATGCGTTAAATGCTTCAGACGGCATTGAAAGATATTCACATTGATACATTTTAAAAGATTGGTACATTTTAAATGAAAGTATAATACTCCATCTTGACCTCCACAAAGCAAGGGGATACTAAGCTAACTCCTATATCATTTGCTTTAAGCTCTGAACACATCGAAAACGACATCACCACACGACACGACATTAAGGTTTTATCTACATAATCTAAACGCCTTGTCGATGGCGACATGACTTTTTAGAACGCGGCAGCGACATCATGAATTTGTTTGAGTTTGACATAAAAGCAGAAGAAGAATCTTATCTGTCGCTAGAAAAATAGAAATAGATCCACTCTGACCACAGCTACATTTTTGGCTGTGTTGCCGTGTTGTCGCCAAAATAATTATCTACATAAGAGTACGTGTTAAAATAATTTGACAAAAAAAAAATTAATAGGCTATAAAACTTATTCTTAAAAATTTTCTTAAAATTCTGAATAGAAAGTTTAAAATTTAGTCGATAACTTGTTGAACTTTTTTACAGTTTTAAATGCGCATATATGTATATGCAGTTTATTATATAATTTATAAAAAAAAAAACATTAAATTAACAAATGAAATATTTATAGCCAAAACTTGTCTAATAAAGCATTTTTATTATTTAGTTTAAAGCATACGAAATTTTGCCAAAATTGGTTAAAATAATGCGTTTCCATTATTTCAGCCTCCAATGAATATAACTGCATCTTAAAGACCTAGTTCTAAATAGTTCAGCGGTACTAAGGCAATCAATAACACGCGGCAGTAAACACAACTGTCATTTGTGTACAGTATATCTACCATTTCTTTACGGTCGGATCTGAAATGATTGAAGCTATGAAGATATTTTTTCCACAGCTTTGATTTGAATAGCGTTCGGACTACTCCAACATTTTTCTGGCCCAGATATATGCTGCAATTAAATCAGCTGAGTGGGCGGTGGCTCTAACTCCTCTAAACTCCTTAAAGCTCACTTTTAAATATTTTCATCAAAAGAAACTTAGAGTCCATATTCTTGTTCGTTTGTTGTGGTTATCTTCAAAAGAAGAGGGTCTCATCCGAGGCGTGTTTGGTCCTTTCCATGGGGGGTTGGTTTTTACTAGCGAGCCCCAATCCAAGCTTGACAGTTATGATTTGGAAAAAGTAGACGACTTCGTTTATTTAGGAACCAGCAATAACCCCAAATTATAAAGTCAGCATTGAAATCCAACGGAGTGTCCCTGTTGTCAACAATTACTGCTTTGGTCTGAGAAGGCAATTGAGAAGTAAGGTCCTATCTCGTTGTACAAAAATCATACACTATAAGTCGCTCATCATGCCTCTGCCGGTATATGGCGCAGAAGCGTGTACAATGACAACAACCGATGAGGTGGCTCTTGTAGTTTTCGAGAAAAGTATTTTGCGAATTATTTACGGGCCTTTCATTTTAGCGATGGTAAATACCGTAGACGATTAAACGATGAGCTGTATGAGATTTACAACGATATAGAGACAGTGCAGCGAATTAAAGTACAGCGGCTCTGCGCCGGATTTGCAAGGCTGGTAACATAGAAGTCGAGGACCTCTGCGATCGAAAGACCAGAGAGAAGAGGACTTGGCATCTCCAATTGGCTTCAGTTGGCATATAAAAGAAATAACTGGCGGGATTTATTGGAGTCGGTCAAAATCGCGCAGGCAGTTACAGTGTCAATAAACAAGAATGGAGAAAGAGGTCAGATCTGCTAAATTTTCTCCTACACTTTTCTAAGGAATTCTTTGAAGCTTAAAGCTAAAGTGGGGACCAGTATATTGCAATTCCTATTGAGCTACTGGAATTGAGTTCAAAGTATTAAACTGATAAAATATATATGCACAGCAATCAATCTGGTAGTCTTTTAGTTAGCCTGCATCTGGATGAAAATTCCTAATAAGTTCAAAAGATAAACAGAAATGGAAGGCATGGCTCCCATTAAGAGCACCGAGACAGCCATTTACACCCTATTGATTTTGATTTTGGAGGGGGGCATATCTAAATTTAGCTACCAAGCGGTGATCCAATAAAAGGGAATGCGTCGAAAACCCGCTTTATGTATCCACAGTTTCTTCGCAGGCTTATAGGTTGATTATGGTTCTCCTGGACTGATACTTAACGTTCCAGTTTTGGACAAAAATACACTTGAGGTCTCTTCTCCCCTCCGTTGACAGTGCCAGGCTATTTACATTTAGAATAGGCCCTTGAAAAGTAGGTAACTTGAGTCACACATCTCTTACGTTAGTTACATATAAGCCAGACGGAGCTCTTTTAACCCCATCTCAAACCTGCAGATGCTCTTCTATTGCCTGGATAGATATACTCACAATGCAATTGTGTAGCCCTAGTGCCCCCACATCTGCGTCGTAAACTACATCCATACTGCCGTTTTCTCATTATTGTCTTTAGTGAAAAATTTCCGATGAAATGTTCTTCATTGTTCGGTATTTTTGCACGCTTTCTCACTTTTCGCTGGTATTACTCATTAACATCCCGAATCACTGCAAAAAATGTATGCAAGTCAACAAAAAATCCGCAAGTATTTGTCTCACATCTCAAGTTATTTCTCTCATTCTTTTTTACTGCTTAACACAGAGGAGAGAATTACTTGTTTGGGTTAAATGGAATGCGGAAAAGTGCCAAATTTCACATTCCAGCAAACTCATGCAAGCATCTATTGCATCTTTCTCAGCTCCCATTCGCATGTTAAAAGAAGTTTAAATAGCAGTGCGTGTGCACTTAATGTAAAATTTTTCGACACATGCACTTGGCACGCAAACCGACGATATGCACGAGAATATATGCACTATCTGTGCATTAAGTAATGGATAATTTTGCTGCTAAAGTTGAGGAAAGGAAAGAGTGAAGAAAGTAACGGTACAGGAGAAGAAAAGTAAAACAAATGAAAATTTTATTTTTATAAACATGTATACGTATATACATATGTATGTATATGTATTTAAGTAAGCTTGTGTTTTAGTAATAGTTCTCTTTAGTTATTTAAAGTTGGCTCAGTTTTTACAAGCTGAAATCAGGAAAACCAATGTTATCCTTGAACACATATAATTAGATTTATTTTCTTGAATATTCAGCAAAGATAGAATTGACTTCTACAGAAGAGCCCGGCATACGAGTTATGCCTCAAACGATTAAGAAGCTTATACAACAGCTTAAAAGAACTTGAAGATTTTTATCTTGGCTAGCAAGAAAAACAAAAATTGAAGCTGCGTGATTACGTTAATAACAACACCTTGGATCCCCGCCATAAAATTTTCAAGATAATAGGAAATATAGAAAAGAAAATTTTANCTCTTCACGACGCACAGTGTTTCGACTATATGAAGGCAGGTGGAAATAATAGTAAACCTGCACCATTTTCACTGAGCTCTAGTTCACTGTGCTCTAGTTTTACTTAGCAATGGGGAATTATAAAATTTGGTAAATATGAAAAAATTGCTACGCATTCTACTCTTGTGGGCAGAAACATTAAATTTCATCCGATTTCGATGAAATTTAGTTTGTTCTCTCTCCTTTATTAGAATCAGAAAATTTCTAGTCTGTATTATCTCTGAAGACATCATAGAGAAACTGCTCACTAGTAAAAAAATAAGCTACTTTTCCATAAAAAAGCGTAAACGGGATTGAGACGCATCGATGGTAAACCACCCTCAATTAACCCTAGAAAGTTAACGCTATTTCATACTACAGATAAGATAATCATACGTCGAAACGACGCGTATGATTTAATATGCATAATATCTAGAATATTTGCACATATGTAAGTCTTATGAATTTTATATGAATAACAATAATTTTTTGTTATATTTTTATGTTAATAATATAAAAATATTGAATCTAACTATCATATATATTAGTAAAAACAGACAGAGAAAACGACCTAAATTCGACATAGATTATCTTCTAGGATTAAGGCGAAAAGTGGTTTCATGGTGGGCAGCCACTCCTAACCGGTGGAACTGTTTCTGTTCTGCAAAAACTATTTAAGAAAAAAAAATTTATTATTTTCAGTTTGTTGGCAGTTTGGTGTGATAAATACCCACTTCATACTAAAATAATTCGTTTTGTGGTTTACAAATCGCTATAATATTTATTCCACATATCTTTTTCGACGATTTTTTATTTAGTTATTTCCTATTTCAGACTGTGGTTTGAAATCCAACTTTCGCTATGATTTTTTTGTTCTACAACGCCACTTAAGTTAAGTGCGTTTGCTGTTGTGGATATGTTAACAAAGATGCTGTGGCTGCCAATGCATTAAAATCTAGACCGCAAACGGGCCAACAGAGCGTGAAGTAAATAGAAGTTGCATAAAAGCATAGGAGGAAAGAAAGTGCCGGCAAATAACACTTGTATACACTTGTATATATGTATGTACATACATGTATATTTAAGTAAGCAAGCTAGCGAAAAATTATAACTACATACGTGTGCATAAATAAATATGTGTGAATGCACATACCTACACAAGTAGCAATAAAAATAATTGTAAAACAAAATAACACTTTTTATTTAAATATGTTTGCACACGAACACACACGCACTTAACCAACCCGATGAATGTGGGTCAATTGCAAGTGCATACACCGAGTTCAAGCATTGAGAAAACAAACAATTCACAGAAATTGAATTGTTTTATGTCAATATGTCGTAGAAGACGCCAAACGTAGAGCCTTGGCTAATGTTTCTGCAGTGCAGTTAAGATACTATTTATTTAGCGCCAGCTTCAGAGCAAATTCGAGGAAATGGTTTCCAGAAAAAGTCCCAAATAATAATTTGAGTAGCAGGGAACATTAGAAAGCCAAAAAAAGGCGTAACACACTTAAATGCTTATAGCTGCTACGCGCGAATATGTTTTAGCTGACACAAAAGGCGCACAGTCTACCTAAATTGCTTGTAGTTTATATATATATATATATGTGTTACAAGTGTATGCATGCTGTTGAATTCACAATGAGGGCAGTAACTATAACCGCTGGTATGCAGAGCGTATACGCGATTTCTGCAAGCCCCACTTCCTCCGTGTTATGTGCTCAAGTTGTGCGCGGTCAGCCAACGTTATTAGCGCATATTATTTCTAACAGACATCAATATTGTTAATAAAAATATATACTAACAAATACCTATACCTGAACTTATGAATATTATCAAAAAATTATCGCATGAAATTGTGCTTATGTAAGTTTATGTGCACGACCACTG
>NW_016182671.1:0-5818 GCF_001687245.7 Rhagoletis zephyria | reverse complement strand
TAAATAATTATAAACGTTAAGCATGGTCGACTTTCAGTTACACTACAAGTTTTTATAGAGCAGAGCTTCTTCCGTAGAAAAGACACCGCGAAATGAATTTTGGTATGAATAAGCACGGCGGTCGTTTTGAGGNCAAGTTTTTATAGAGCAGAGCTTCTTCCGTAGAAAAGACACCGCGAAATGAATTTTGGTATGAATAAGCACGGCGGTCGTTTTGAGGTGCACACAGAAAGAAAAGTTCTATAAACAGCTTGACCGACACGCAATTATCTACTTTCAAGTATACATATGTACTCGTAGTTAGTGTGATTGCCGTACGAGTGTCATACCTACATAAGAGATCATGAAGAAATTAACGATAATCTTAAATTTTTATATGAGAATTGAAGTCGTTTTTGTTTTTAGCTTAAAAATTACTTGCTTATACAATAATTAATAACAGTGAAACAATTTCTTTCTTTACATTAAAATTTAAAGTATGTATACTATTTCTAGTAAAAGTTTTTATTCATATATAAATTGCAAAGCCTTTGATTTTTAGTAATTTGATGTGGGGTTCCATAAAATTAATGGTGTTTAGTAAGGGTTCCATCATCTTAAAAGTTTAAGAACCTATAATATAGAGAAATAGTATTTTATCCAATAATGTATGTATGTAGAGTTGTTTTCTTAATAAGAGGAATACAAGAAATGAGTTAAAGGCATCAAAATGAGTTTTNGTTTTCTTAATAAGAGGAATACAAGAAATGAGTTAAAGGCATCAAAATGGGTTTCNTAAATTGCAAAGCCTTTGATTTTTAGTAATTTGATGTGGGGTTCCATAAAATTAATGGTGTTTAGTAAGGGTTCCATCATCTTAAAAGTTTAAGAACCTATAATATAGAGAAATAGTATTTTATCCAATAATGTATGTATGTAGAGTTGTTTTCTTAATAAGAGGAATACAAGAAATGAGTTAAAGGCATCAAAATGAGTTTTGTTAATGCAAAAACATTTTTTTTAAATATATCTTTTGGCTTAACCGCCGCAATTGCGTGCTGCAGCCTTTTTTTGTGACGGCAAAAAGGGTGATAAAATAACCTGTTTCATTAAAGATGGACAAATAATACCACCAGTATTATATACCTAACATCAAACGTAATTTATTCATTGACCTTCACGTTAGTATCTACAGCAGTGGTGTCCAACAGAACTTGGACAAAGGGCTACTTTGAAACTATCGCTATAATACGCGGGCACCCCTAGCTCAACTTCAATCTTAACTGCGTTAACTCGTCTCACTTTTCTTATATTCAATGTATATATTCTACTAACTGATCCTTTTAAAACCTTTATTTATTATTAAAGTTTATACAGTTAAGTTAAATTAATAACAGTGCATAATATTTTAATGAAGAACATTCATTTTATTGTAAACATATGGGAATGTGCTGCAATTCGTACGATTTAAGATCGATGCGATCTGCAAAACCTTCTTCGGAGATTGATTAACTAAACGGCAAAATTTGGCACTGAATCGATAGATATGACGTAAGTTATGTGCTTCTCGCCGTTTTCATTTGAAATATTTATTACTTTCCCTAAAAATAATCAAAAATAGTTTGCAAATCGCACCGATTTCAAANGGTTAGGTATTTAAATTTTCCTTCCTCTTTGTCTTTATATTTAGGTTTCTTTAGTTTTATTTTAATTTCTGTATTTATCCCTTTCTTCTTCTCCATACTCAACTTTACCTTCTTCCTTGTTTGAGTCTTATCTATTCGTGTACATACATACATACTACGGATGCCAATCCCGGGATCCCGGTGTTTTTGACGTCCCGGAAATCACGGGATTTGCTTGCGTTAATCCCGGAATCCCGAAAATTTTGAAATATCGACTTGATAGTAAGAATTTGTTTATGAATTTTGAAGTATGATTTTTGTAAAATGCCGTTTTGACTGCAATTAACAAAAAGCTTGAAACTGTACTTTTAAATTGCAGTCTGAGCCTTTTTTGAAGAAGATTTCAATGAATTTACTCATAGCGTCGCTAATGTAAACGAAACAGAGAGTTTTAAGGANTCGCTAATGTAAACGAAATAGAGAGTTTTAAGGAAAAGTTAGATAATTTTTTAGATCAATCAACTCAAAACTTCCTCAAATCGTGAAACTTATAATTTGACCGACGTGCTGGTAAAAGAAGTTGAAATATTTTGTAATGGAGGAGATAGGGGTCATTATCTTCAAATGGATTATGTCTACCTTTTGACAGTTCAGCCTAAAAGTGTTGATGCCGAAATATGTTTTTCATCAGTAGGTTTTGTATGTAAAAACTGCCGGTCAAGCTTAGAAGACTCCGCTTTGAATGCTTTGCTGCTCTTACGAAAACGTTGTAAGTGCAATTATAACTACACCGGCAAAAAAAGGGGTGTGTACACCCTCAAAATTTCTGGTAAAATGCGAAAAAAATGGCAAAAAAGTCCCCATTCGCCATTTCTTTATAGAGTAGAATAAACATGTTTAGAGAAATTGTTTTTGTATATTATTGTTTTATGTTTTTTTTTTATTAATCGTCACTTTCAAAGGTACCTGGTATTTACATTATTATTTTTGATGTATATTCATAAAATTTATGACTCAATTTGAATCCCGGGATAAATCCCGGGATCCCGGGATTACCTAAAAAATATTCCGAAATCCCGGGATCCCAATTTTCTGATATTTTGGCATCCCTAATACATACATCTTATTCCTAAACTGCTGCTTAGCACGTTTCTGTAATTCAGTATCAATATTAAAGCATACATTTAGGAGGCATTTCCGCCCCAACAATGTACATGTACGGCATTAGTATCGGTGTCACTTTTGAATTGATTTTTTCGCTTTATGTTAAACTAATTTGAAATTTAAAAAATTGCCTGCACATCAGCATCAAAATACCTTTTTTAATTGTTTATACCTTAGAGGTATAGTTTAGCCGCAAAAGGGGTGTAAAGGAAACATGATTGCCTATTTATATAATTGATACTGTGGCTGGTGCGTACCTAAATCTGTTGTCGGGCAACATGTATAGTGTTCTGGGGCATAAAATGAATCAATCTAAACGTGGCAGGCTTATGTGCTATGTTAAAAAAAAAACTTATTGAAAAGGTTACGATGCGTGCACCAAAGTAAAAATGCATCTTTTTTATCTGCAATTGAAAAATTTCCATTGTATAATATACTATTGAACTATGATCATCGTTCACCATTTTTTTATTTGTTCATTAAAAAGTTACAGATCGAAAAAAAACAATATATGTATGCATATAGGCAAATATAAAAAACAGGTAACGTTTGTTTTATTTAGCTTTATTTTTATTGTTGTAAACTATATCAAACTGGTTGCTTTTGGATATATTTCAACTGTTTGTTGACAAAGGTTCTGATACTTAACTGGAGCCTTCTAAATTAAATGGCGTCCCCAGTTTTGTCTGATTGGCTCCATTTTTCGAGATAGCGGTACTTGAAACTTTGCTTAAATTTTATAAAAATACTCCCTCAGTTTTGAAGACATTTTACTAAAATTTTGCAAACGATTGTATTTTAATATCGCCTTCCCTATATCTTAAAATCATCGATATCGGTTCACTATAACATCTAGCTCCCATACAACTGATTGTCCAGAGTCGTTGTTTTGCGTTATAACTCCTCCAATTAAGCAGGTAAAAATTTAGTATAGTAAGTTCACTTTAACTAGGGTGGCCAGATGCGCTGATTTAATCAGTACGTGTGCTGATTTTTTTTTTATTGTACTGATTATTAAGAGCCCGAAATCAGTACTCAAAATCTACTGATTTTTTGAGTTTGTACTGATTTTGTACTGATTTTTACATTTAATACTTTTGTAAATTCGTGTAATTGACATTTACTTGAGGTTTACATGTTCAAAACAATGGTTTTTGACAACTCATACGTGTGAGCAGATTGAAAGCATTAATTAAATTTAAACCATTATTAAAAAGGTGTCAGCTTGCAATTGTTTCGTTTCCTAGGATTTTGCAAAAGAACAAACTGTTTGGATTCAACCCAACCCAATTTCACGATTTGCAGGTTTTACAGGATTTACAGGAAAAGCTGGTTTCGCCATTAATAAATCTTATGAAAGGTGGTGGTGAGTTAATCATATATTAAGTACACTGAGAAGATGACAATAAGAGATAATCTTTCGATTATAATTAAACATCCACTGAGAAATCGGCTGTCAGTATTTCAAACTTAAGACGACTACTGCTACGGTGCAATCTAAGTTCTAAAAATTTGGAAAAGGTGCGACTCTTGGATATGATATATGTAGCTTTACTTTGATTTTTGATTTTCGACCACCTGTTATTTTGCACATACACATTTAACACTATTAAATTTCATTCGTACTCGAAAATTCGTTTAGCGATAATTCGGTAATATACCTTTTAGTCAACATTTTAATGTGAATGTTGTATTTAATAAGCACACCAACTAAATATGTTTCAATTTTGTAGCTTAAAATATGCAAACAGATTCTGACTCGAGCTCGATACAAAAAAGAAGGTAGTTTCAATAAACAACGGATAATAAAATTTTTTGAAGTTTCATAAATTGTGAGCATTCTCAACGGCCTTGCCACTTTGATAATATTAAAACAATAAACCGTAGTATTTCCCAAATTTAATAATATTTCAAATGGAAAATCACTATCAGTGTTTGGTAATTTTTTTACATACGGGGTTGGCACCTTTTTTATTAAAAATATATAAAACTAGCAGACCCGGCGAACTTCGTCCCGCCCAAAATTTTTATATATATTATTGAAACTTTTTGGTCCAACATTTTCACCAACAATTCACGTTTACGATTTTGCCGCTTTAAATAACCTAAGGAACGTGTTATATCCGTTCTTGAAATTCTCCAGTTGTGGGGCATTTCATAAATTTTTTCCTCTTCACTCCCTGGCGGCAACAATGACCCGGTTCTATAGTGAGTGTCCTAGAAGCTTTACAGTATAGTAGGTGCCAAATCAAAGTGGGTGCGAATCATTGTTCTGTACCTTAAAAGTTTGAACGCATAATAATATTGGAAAATCACATCCATTGGGCCAATTGCAACGCAGGACCGTCGATATACTCAATGGTGCAAAAGGTCGATTTAATCTGACGTTCACGGCCCCTTTTCTCACTTGGCTATTTTTAGTAATAGCTCGACTTCAGCACCACTTGGCAGCACGTTTTTGCCATAGTATTGCATACATATTTAAAACATTAGCCAAATCGGATCATAAATAAGATTTTTAGTAATAACTCAACTACAGCGCCAACTGTCGGATTAAATTGTAAAACTAAACCATCCAGAGACCCACTCAAATACACAAAAAGTTTCGTTAAAATCCGTACAACCATTTAGGAGGATTTCACTCACAAACACACCTACAGAAGAATAAAAAAATTCATTCAAAGATAGCTAAAGGGCGGTAGGTTTGTAGGCCTCACACCCCTTTTCAAATAGCCCAAATTTTCTCCATGAGTATGGGCTTGATTTCAACTATATACATATCTCCATACGAAGTTCCAGTACTGTACCATGAATACTTTAGAGGTATGCAGTATAAAAATTCGATTTATATGGGAGGAGCCACGCCCCCCTTTCCAACAGCTGCCGTCTTTCTTCATGAGTATGCGATTGATTTCGTATATCTCCACACCAAGTTCCAGAACTCTACCATGAACACTTCCAAAGATAAGCAGTATGAAAAATTCGGTTTGTATGGAAGATGCCACGCCCCCTTTTCCAATAGTTCCAATTTTTCTCCAAGAGTATGCGAT
>NW_016182670.1:0-5818 GCF_001687245.7 Rhagoletis zephyria | reverse complement strand
GAGTAGAGAATGTATTTGCCGTCTATTGTGATTGCAGCTTTTCGACGTTAAGCTTTCCTTGCATATTTGGGTGCATATTTTTTGCTACACAGAGGCGGGTGCGTATCTTGGCTGCAAAAAGATAGCGATCCGAGTCGATGTTTGGACTTCGGAGCGTACCTTCCGTCTATCACAACATGGTCGATTTGTTTTCTCGTTTTTTAGCTGGAGACAGCAATGTAGCTTGGTGGATGTTCTTATGCTGGAACCTAGTACTACATACATACATCAATGAGTATTGATAGTCTAAAAAAATTTAAACTGTCGATACTATCGATAATGCCATCGATAGTTTGACAACTCTAACGGTAAGTTCACCAGTGCATCAAGACGGCTATACCTACACCATTAAAAAAAAATTAAAGCTAAATAAATAGGCTATCAAGCAACCTATTTTTGGTCTTTACTATCGAAACCAGATAAACTTTCATGGACCCCCACTTACAACTCGTGGACCCCCATATTGTTTTCACGGCATCGACCCCTGCCGAGTCTTCCGTGGACCCCTGGGGATCAACCCTCAACCACTTTGAGAATCACTTTGTTAGCCGAATCCAATAAAGGATGGTTATTCAGTTTTTCTTCTGCCAAGTCCTTCTCTAGCACCAGTTGAAGAAGTAAACAAGAAATAATGGAGTATTGTTACTTCAGAAGGCAGGTACTATTGTGAAATTCTTCGAATGTAAAAATGTATGGTTATATGGAGCTTGTCGTCGTTTAGAGTGCAAAACCGCGTATCAAGAAAATGCAAAAACTCTATATATGACGTTGCCTTGATTTTATTGGTAAGAGTAAAACTTGTCTTAGTTCGAAACGAATCTCTCTTCCTTTATCTCTTCTTCTTATACCTAGCTATCGATATTCTAGTATATTTTTTGGCGCAAAAGTCAGGTTTTGCAGAATTACGATAAGCGGTTTTGTACTTTAAACGACGTTATGTTTACTTCCCTTTTCCTTGCCCCACAGCACAATTCCAGTGACCACGAAGCCACTTTTCCTCTGTCACATGCACACATACATACATATGTACCTGCAATACATTGTAAATTCATATATTGATGTCGGAATCTCGCTACCGAACGGAAGTCAGGAGTTTGGTCATATATATATTTGGTTGGCGGACTAGGTGGGGTAGGCAGTAGCTGACAAGAGGTGTTAACTTGTTATTTAAATTCGTTAAATTGCAAACAACAATAACAAATAAAATCCATGGCTACAGCCTAATATTCATGAAAGTTCACATACATACATACATATGTATCTATCATACAAACATATGTATGTATGTGCATAACCGCAATGCGAATTCATAAACACTTTTGTTTGCATGAAAACATTCAGGATGTAGTATCTACTTACGTGGTTCGCATTTTACGCACGTACGTTTGAAGGCGGATGAAATTGATATCATTATTGCAACAAACAGCGGATTTATGTATGTGTATTTTCTATACAGTATGGCCTTTGAGATCTAGTGAATTATTTTAGATGAGCTTAAGGTAAGTATCTAAACCTGGACTAGAGGAAGGTCGGGCGGTATAAACTGTTTCCATAAGTAGCTAGATTTATAATAAATAAATAATATAAAATTTACTGCAAAACCAATCCTTTTACTTTTTTCTGATAATAAAAAAGGTCAATAAATGTTAAAACTTAATGTCGATTGAATGATAGAAAAGCATTCCCCCCACCATCGTATACACAGTATTGAAGGGACATGTTTGCACAAATGTAGGCTTGGTCGTAGATGAATGAAAAATGTAGGGTCCTTAAACAGTTCTGCTCTCTGGTTTGCAATTTCGTTCATTGGCATTAATGAAACAAGAGTATACACATTATACTTTCCCCATTTGTGCGAGTTCAAAGCTTCCATCATCGTTTTCAATAATAAATTATGATGGAAAATATATCTTTTCGAATATCTGCAACCGAAAATTTTGTAGAGTTCGCCATTCGGAAAAAGCATCCTAAATATAGCCCAAAAATATCGATTAATAATTTTGTCCACCTAGCTTGTTCTACACGGCACACTTTGCGCCCAAGCCTAGGAAGCTCCTACCAGAAATGCGTACTACACTCGGTAGAAGCAAGATGCGATCCCTGTGCAGACTAGTAAAAAAAAAGATTTTCTACTAGAGGTCTCTCTCTGGTAGGCAATGGCAAACCTTCGAGTGGATTTCTGTTTCCCGGAGGTGGCGTAAAACTGTAACCTTCTCGCCTTTGAGTGACAACATCAAGTCGGACGCCACAAATCGGAGGAGAAGCTCGACCAAACCCGTAGAAAAGTGCGCTAGCGCCGAACATTAATTAATTTTGTTAATCTTAAGCTGAGATCACACGATTGCCGCAAATGCTACAATCTGGAACAATTTTTATTGTGCTGTATTGGAGCACAATAAAAAAATTGTCCGGATCAAATTCTGTACAGTCACACGGTTGCCTCTTTTTATACAATTTTGATTGCCGCAAGTTGTCGAAAAGCAATATAGTGAAAATAATTTCCCCACACTTATCACACGATTGTTCTAGCATGCAGCAATTGTGACAATAAGATGTTGCGCTGACTTCTAAATTCTGTTTGGTTCTTTATTGTGTAAAAATGGCGTATTCTTAAAAAAAAAAATAAAGAAAATTGCACCTGGTTTGTATATTGTGGGCTTATTTTATGCACATTTGTTGTTGTTTGAAAGCAAAGAAGCAAAAACTTGAGTCCAATGAAAACTGACGCATTTATTTAGAAGTTTGAGTGTACATTTTTTTAGTTTTCGACGATAACTGCAACGTGCTATGTGGAGTTCAAGTTGCGATAGTTTTCTTTTTAATTTCGGTTTTTTATTAATTACAAATAAAATTGGTACAAAATAATTATGTATGTTTAAATGAAAGCTGTGAGTTTATATAATTTATGTTTGGAATGAAATTTTATAATTATATGTACAGCTCGCAACAAAAGATAGCACCTGAACATTTTAATCAGTCTTGACTTTTTGCTTCTGTTTGTTTAATGTTAATTTTTTCTATAAATCCATAGCTCGTTGTTTAGTAAAAACCACATAAATAAAAATTTCAAACTTTATACAACAATTATAAACATTTCTTAAACTTTTGATCACAATTCAATGGTTTTTAATTTGGATTTCTAGAAAAAAAAATTGTTATGCAGCTTACAAAGTAATTTGCATAGAAGAAAGTGCATATTACCGCCAGCTAAAAAAATTATAAAAATCGACAGCATTTTTTAGCAATTTCAAACTTGCACCTTATTTTACTAAATTTTAATGAGCTATAAAACTGAATAACATTTTTTTTCGAAATCGAAATTAAAAACCGTGGACTTGTGTTCGAAAGTTTAAGAAGTTTTTATAATTTTTGTATAAAGCTTGCATTTTATGCGGTTTTTGTTAGACAATGAGCTATACTTTTAAGAAAAATAATGAACACTAAACAAATAGAAGAAAAATAGTAAAAACAGGTCAAAATGTTGAGATTCTACCGTTTCGTCGTGGGCTGTATTGAACTTTTAAGTTTTTTTTTTAATAAATTTATACTGTCATGGCAGTTCGCCAATTGGTGACATAAAATATCTTTCGTATTCTTCTCGTATGAGTTTTGCTTGTGGTGGTATATATCGCAGCAAAGATTCCGTCATCGGACTTCAAGAAAAATTATAATTTAAATACAAATTAAATTAAAAGTTATCTTGCTTCCGAAAACAAGGATATTCATTTCGGTGTTTTTGGACACACACAGGAAGGNCAGCCTAAATATTGTTGTGTATTGTTCACTTCAATTGCCGCACAAGAACACAATAAAAATTGCCGCAATTTTGAAATTTTCATTGCCTCATGATTGCCAATCGAGCTATCACACGATTGCCGCAAGTGAGTTGTATTTGATTGGGCATTGTAAGCACAATATCGGCCTCTATTGCCGCATGAGTCAATTTATTGTGAAATCACACGATTGGGGCATAAAATGAGGCAATAATTGGAGTATTGCGGCAATCGTGGGACCTCAGCTTTAGAATCACGGGTCACGGTAATACTTTGCTAATATTTTGTATGCAACATATGTACATGCAAAAGCGATTTTTGCCGGGTTCAACAAAACACACCGGCAATTTCTCTCTTGTGCCAACTGACGCCAATTGGAAATGCAAAGTGAAGCCAAGTTCTTCTCCCATTGGTTTTTCGATAGCAGTCGGTATCCATTCGAACGATATTACCAAACAAGCGGAACCGCTGTATTCTAATTTGCTGCGCCTCGTCGTGTCCTCGTTTACCACCAGACCCATTCGATTTGCTTCCTTATCCAGCTTGAGATTGACAGAACGGACTTCGCGATTTTTGTTACCGATAATGTCGTTGTGATCGGCATACGGTGCATTTCCACGCTCATCTAAAAAATTATTCCTGAACGGTTGAGTTCTGCAGCCCTAATTATCTTTTCCAACATCAGATTAAACAAATGATATGAATGCGAGTTGCCTTGTCTGAAACCCCGTTTGGCAGCAAACTGCTCGGAGAGGTCTTTCCAATTCTGGCGAAGCTGGTTGTATTGCTCAACGTCATTTTACATAGCCGTAGCAATTTCGCGGGAGGCCAAATTCCTTTTTGTTCTGTCGAAAGCGGCTTTGTATTCGCAAAATAGATGATCAGGGTCGATCCTTTTTTCGCGGGCCTTTTCCAAGACTTGGCGTATTGTGAATACCCGATCTATGGTAGATTTACCAGGTCCAACGCCAGCCTAATAAGGTCCAATTGGTTCATGGACATTGAGCTCTCGTAATTCACACAACACGCTGGATTAGACCTTGCAACCTATGCTTAGAAGGCTGATACCGCGATAGTTGGCGCGTATGGTGGGGTCGCCTTTCATGTGGATTGGGCAGAGCACATTTAAATTCCAGTCGGCAGACATGCGTTCATCTGACAATGTTCTGCATAAGAGTCTAGTATTACGAAATTGAAAAAAAGGTCAGGAATTTATATAAGACCTAATGAACTAACTAATTAGAAATTGTAGTATCAGGCCAATATGTCATAATCAAAAAAATCTCTTCAAAAATATAGGTTTTGTTGCATTATTGCGCTATACAAAGATATTTGAAAATATATATACTATTTTATATTTGCTCAATTCTTTTAAATACTTCTCTGCAAAAAATTGGACTAATCCGGGATGACTCCGGGAGCAATCGCAAAGGAGCATGCGACTAATACCACTTTTGATCTCTTTATATGGAATGAACTGATCGCTTTTGTTCGAGCATGTCCTATGAAGAGACTAATTGTTCAGCTTTATACCCGAACGGGTATAAAAAGCGACTATTCACTTTTAAAAAATAAAAATACAAATTTGCGCCAGCTGAGATTCGAACCGGGGTGCTCAGTTTTGTTAAGCGAATACTCTCTCTGTGTACCAATGCCGCACATGAAATTTCATTTACTAAGTGCGTACATATCATTAAATCGTTAATAGTACCCGTTAGAGATGAGTTGGGGACTAATTGATCTCCAATTATACCCATAAGGGATGAGTCGAGACTAATTGACTTTCATTAGTATGAGACTAGTTGGGACTAATTAATGCACAATTGTACCCGATGGAGAGTAATCTCAGAATACTCTCCTTAGAGATTAGACGCACAATTTTTTGCAGGGTTTATTTATACAGATTTGGTTAGGAACACACAAATTTATAAGATTACATGAGTGCGTATATATGTAAGGTAAACGAGGACAAGACGAAATATCTCCTGTCATCAAACAAACAGTCA
>NW_016182669.1:0-5818 GCF_001687245.7 Rhagoletis zephyria | reverse complement strand
CGCTTTCTTACAGTAACAATTTGAATTGCACATTTGAATTTTTCAGTTTTGAAAAAAAAATAAAATATTGTTCAAGTTTGGACACGCATATCTCCCAGCCAAAAAACGATAGAAAGCTAAAAACTTAGCCCGAAATGTAGAATTTAATGGGGAATAAACCTGCGTTTTTATTTTTCCAACAACAGGATTTTCTTTTAATTTAGTTTTTAGCACGCTTGGCCCCAGTGTGCGCCGTTTCTTCAATTTATACACTCGCGTACGCACTCAATCATAGTCAGCCCGTTGGCTTGTTTACTCCGTCCCTTTTGTCTGCTTTTGCGGTGCACGCGAAGCGATTCCCCGATAGCGATGACGGCATCGACCGTATTTAACGAATATTCAGCTAAGTTTAACATTTCTTACCGCCTTTTAATTTATTTTTAGTTTTTCTCTCTTCTAATAAGTAGCAAAATAACAGTCAAGCATACTTCCGTAAACCTTTCACTGTGCTAAAAATTTCGAAAACAGTCTAAACCAAACGCACAAGACTTAGTAAAGAAGTACGAAAACAAAGTAGAAAACAACAACAACAACAAAATCACCAACAATGCCACAATTAAAAGCGTCAACACCAAACGCTGAATATGACAACAATAAAACGTGTCTCAAACTACTTATACGAAAATATTCGGACATAGCAGCTCTGAGCATCGTCAGCAAGACGAACTTGAATGTGGAGATACAATTCATTTGCGGTTTTTGTATATGTATGAATTTTTTAGTTTTTTTTCTTTCAGCTATATTGGCGAATTCAAAACGCAAACAGAATTTTAATTTGCCAACCCAACCAAAATTGAGTGCGCCTCAATATGCCACCATCCAAACGATTCATGCCTTCGATACATTCCGAACCCCTTTCAGTATCTACGGCTGTATGTAAGGCATCTCGTTTTTGGCTATCCACGACTACGACGACGACAGCTACGAATAAGCAAACGACGCGTCGTTGATGACTGCAATGCCACCAGCGACTAAACTCATTTTTTTAATGAGATTTGAAGGTAGCAGTGAATCATCTGCGCTTAATGAAGCGCTGGAAATCATGTGCACATGTGTGTATGTGTCGGATTTAAAATGAAACCGAATATTAAGCGCTAGAAGATTGTTGAGTAAATAATACTAACCGTTTTTTTTGAAGCCCTGTCGGCTGGATCAGCAAGAATTTCTATTGCTTTCCAACTGATTATTTATTTTAAGCCTTTACAAATGCATCATTTAGAAAATAAAATAAAACGATTTTTTTTTTGTTGCCTGCGTGAAAAAATGCTTAGTGCGAGCATTCTAGGCTTAAAATCGCCTAACAAATAATGATATTATTTCAAGGGCGTATAATATAATACCAAATTTATTCAAAACACATGTATGTATGTACATTAGGGTGGTCCAAAAAAAAAGTTTAAAATGTTAAGCGCTCACCCACTAAAATTTATCTTAAAACTTATCGGTCCCCCCAACAATTTGTCGAATTGATTCCCGTGGATTTTTTGGAAAAATTCTAGGTATGCAGTTTTAAAGCCCATAGAATACCGTATTTTTTTAATAAATGGGGCATATTCATAGTCAAAATAAAGTCGACTCTAAAGTTTGTTGCAACTTTTTGACATAATTTTCTGAGAGGTTGTCGTCTGCAGACGAATCGTTCGTTTTGCCTATCGTTCGTGATACAGAATAAGGCCCTTAATTCATATAAATTCATAAACTTGCTGAGTTATAGAAACTCTAAGTCAAAATTTTGTGGAATTTTAGCGAATTCCATTTTTTTAAACCGACTTCAAAAAAGAAGGAGGTTGTCAATTCGTCGGAATATTTTTTTGTATGTATGTTACCGTTTAACTTTGAACCACGTNCTTTTTTTTTATGGAAATATGGTACATACGTCAGAGGTGGTCCTATACTAATTTGGTTTATATCAGATCACTGGGTCATGAAGAAATTAACACTACTCTTACATTTGTATATGAGAATCGGAGTCGGTCATATTTCCGCCACATTGAACCCAGAAATTTATCACGTCTTTTGAAGACCATTAGATTTGCATGAGAAAATATGAAAAATGGCAGAGACTCGCGGCGCTAAAAATTGTAAACGTGTTGTCTATACTTTTTATCCTTGAGATATATTTTGTATGGGCAGTTTAGTCAGAAATTTATTAAGATGTACATGTACGATAAATGTTTCGTGCCAAAAAGGTCGAACAAGTCGGATATCGTTGCCTTTTAAGTACAATATTAAATTTGCAAAGCGATTGTGCTCATTTTTTTTAGACCCGTATTTCTCAGGGACCGAAAGTAAGTCCGGCGCAAATATTGTAGAAGAAAGTTATCAATGTTCCTTTGATGTCATGACCTCTTGGACTCTTCTTATTTTTCCAACTCTCTGGGAAAAAGTTCAATAACTGAAAACTCTGGACATTTATTGTTTATTCCAGTAATAACGGTTAAACTTGGCCAAATATTTTTTTTTTAACCGAAATAATAAATAAACCGCTCATCCAAATTAAACAAATTCGGTATCAAATGAAAGAGCACGAAAATAGCTTTCAAACGAAAACACAAGTGATATTATTCACGTAAGTATTATCTATTCTATACAAAATAAATTCATATACCTGAAGCAAACTTTCTTCCTTGGTAATTAAAAGACATTTTTTTATTAATTTCAAATAAAACAAAATTCCAAAAAGAATTTTTTTAAAACGACTTTGATTATAAAATAAAAATATAGAAGTCCGGGTCCCTGGCCTTCCTGGTTATTGGAGTTTAGAATGCTTATTAAATGACTTCATCTCTTTACTTTAGCTTACCCTTCCGCGATTATACAATCAATCTATGTTGACTTACTGCTAAGAACGATTCAATGCTAGATGGATTTTAGTCGCTGCCTGTCTGCCTGTTTTTATGCGGATGCCCTCCTTAGACGCCACAACGAAAATGCTGACAAGGGTTATCTGTCCGAACTGAAAATTTCCAACCCCTACTGCATGTTTTACACCTTTCTTCAAATATGTGGATACAATGTCTCGCGAATATATTTCAAACTCTATATAAATCACGCTAGAGTTGCTTGGACTATCATTTATGCAAAAGCAAGGCGAGTTACAGTAATAGCTCAAAATGTATGTAGATGATGATGATTTCACTGCAGTTTAGGTCTAGACAAACGAAGTGACCCCGTTATCATGAGCAAATAATTTATATAATGCAAATTTGACTGCTTAAAATATAATAGAAAAGTTGCTAGAGGCTGGTTGCTACACAAATATTCGCAATGTTGTTGTACTTTAGTTCATTCAGAAGCGAATTATTACGTGAACTGATAACAAAAGCACTTAATGGTGGGAACCTAATACTAATGAAGAATGACTCTGTGGCTAACGCATGTTCATGATAAATTTGTGCAAAAAAAAAAAATTTAGCGCTTTTACTTTGGGAAATTATAAAACATAGCAAAAAATAATAAAAATAACGAAGCCAGCAGCGACGGCTATTATGACACCGCTACAACAACAACAACAACATGACATCGGTGCCAAAATATTCACGCGCTTTTAATGTAGAAAGTAAACGTATGAAACAAGTAATTGTTGAAACTAAACAACAAACAGATATTTGCATTTGCAATTTTTCGCTTTCCTAATCAGTGAGCTGAGCAGCTAACAAAAGAGCGTTGGTAGTCAATCGTATGGCTGGTTGCTTGTCTATATTGAAAATAGTGGGAGCAGTAGAAATCCATGAAAAAATGACACGAATACAAAGCGGGCAATGTAGGAGAGTGCTATGGAAGAAAACAAAAACTTGCACCTATGTATGTATGTATGTACATATGTATGTTTATAAAACTATATTATTTTAATGAGCTACAGATGCAACCAAAGCAACAAACAGAGAAACTTGGGCCACCAAGTGACGGCGATATTGAATGCAATGTACACTGAAATTTTTTATTACGATTTCGTAAATGGGGGTGTTAAAATCCAAAAAAACTTATCTATACCACAACATGATTGACATGTAAATAATCTTGTGGTATAAAAGGTGAAGCATTCAGAGTGTGAAAGGTGTTTTGAGCTCAGATGACACATCCACATTATTAGGAGAATAATTAAAAATAGAAATTCTGCTATTAGCCAGAGACGTTGAGTGCTTTTGAGCAGGTTTGTCGCACATACGGGCATTACTTTGTGTACATATGTATGTACATACATACTTTGAATTCACATTTGTTCTTGTCTACAGAATGACGTCTACGGTAGCCAGCGCGCGTGTGGTACTGAAACTTCGACTAGGTGAGCAGCGGAGGTATGCAGGTGAATATTGTCATTAAGAAATGCATTGCAGAAAGCTCTGTATACATATAAAAACAATTATGCATATAATATTATTAAGCATCGCAATGGGAAATGTGTATAATGTAGGTGTTCACGGTTTCCTGGTTACTGGTTTACTTTGTTGTTGTAATATCATCGTATTCCCCAAAAAGTTAACACAATACTCCTTGGGCCGTATGCATAAGAACTAAGCAATTGTTTTTTCTTTAAATTTCATACCTTTCAATTAAATTTATTTGAAGAAATCGAGTTATAAAGGTCTTAATTTTAAGAAAAAGCATTTGCTTAGTTTTTATGCATATGCGCCCTTGTCTTAATATTATATACATTCATATTTATGTACAAATTATGCACATTTACCACACAAATACATACATATGTACATATATTTTTTCCCTCGGCAGAAGCTACGCGGATTATCATTCATAAAGTTTTCTTACCATAAATTCTCCTCGGCTGCAGTGGATGCATCTTTTTTCTTCGACGTGAAGGATGATGTCAGCGCATTGGTGCCATTTACGGGCAGTCCCATATCGAGCGCCATATCCAATATTTTAATCGTACCTTCACAGCAACTTTTCACTTATTTACTGTTTTCAATTGGTGCGTTTCAGTCAGAAAAAAACAAAATTTGTGGATAAATCTAAGAAGCAATACAGCAGGAACGAAGCACTTCTGTCCTCGTAGGCTCTTGCCACTTAGAAATATTTGCGACAAGAACAAGTCACGATTTTAACTAGTTTAGCAGTGGGCACAAACTTCACTTTAACGTTGAAAGTGGCACTGTTGTTGTCTGTGGTAGTGATGGTGGCGTGTGGCAGGTATGAGTATGAGTGTTTCCGGGGCGTACAGGGCACAGGTAATATGTAATACTAGAGTTCAAGACACGTTAACGAAAGACCAGCCACAGCAGTAGCAGTGTGGAAAAGGCGTTAAGATGGGCTAAGCACCTTTCTTTCCGTTGCTTTTATGCTCTTCTGATCTTTGTTTCCACCAAAGTTTTACAATGCTTTGTCGCCAAAAGTTTCCTTTTTGTTTCCGATGTTTCTACCAGAACAGTGACCCTATGTCATGGACAATTGGAGCTGGACAAGAATGTAGTTACTTTTTAGCAACATTCGTAGCGAACTGTCAATTTTTTTCCTGTTTGTGTATTCCACTCTCACTGCTTCTCTTTAATTCCTAATTTTTCTTTGTTGCTTTGCTCTTTGTTTAGCTCTTCGCATATGACGACTTGTCCTTTGCTTTTCTATCTGGTTTCAAGTCCAATTGGATTTTTCTTCACCGTTTTCGGTACTGCTGCTGCTGCACTTTTTTCACACCGTAGATATATGCAATTTTGCTTTCCTATTGGCACGCACACGCACAATCTTTCTAGCCTCAAATTTAAACACTTTTATTTTGTCTTTATTCCAATATTCATAAGTGAAATTGTATAAAACTTTTCTACGC
>NW_016182667.1:0-5820 GCF_001687245.7 Rhagoletis zephyria | reverse complement strand
CCTTCTAAAAATTATTGTATCATGCGCCCAACATTGTAAGGCGCTTTCAGTTTTGAAATCATCATTTGTTTACGTTTTTGTGTTGGAAATAAAATTTATTTTTCAATTCAATAGAAAATAATTGAAAATGAATGATTACGCGCTAAAATTCGTGCAAATTGTATTAAACCACAAGCGTTTATGCAATATTTCGGAGCAGAAATATTTGCGGTAGTGCGTTATTGCGAAAGAACGGCCAGAAAATTTGTTATGTGTAGAAAGTGTTTATTATCTGGTGACTTACGCACGGCGTGCAAGTGTACAGAAGTCGAGTCGTCATGCATTCGTTTCGGTATGACAAAACGGTTACTTTACTTTGATTAAGCGCGTAATGTGCCGAGTGCTNATTTCTTGTTTATAATGGATTAGATCCATCGCACACCACGGACTTTATCGGCCGCCGATTTAAATGGGCTCGCTAGTCTTTCCATTGCACCACAACTTATTTCTCAAAGCGATTAAGCTGGTGTAGTGTGCGCACCTCCATACATCTTCATGTACATATTTAAAGCGAGCCCTATTATTTAAATAGGCGGCCGATAAAGTCTGTGGTATGCGGTGGCTCTTATAGCTGTATCCTTCCGTGTGTTGCAATATCCACGAAAGCAGCAGTTAATTTTTTATGAAGAAAATTTATTAAAAAATATTCGAAAATTATTATTTATTTTTCCAACGTCAAAAGCTAGATTTTTTTTTTTAAGTTGGTACAACAAAAAATACGAATCACGTTTTCTGTCAGATAGCTAACATGGCGCATAAGAAGAAGAAGTGAAACTACCTTCTAAAAATTATTGTATCATGCGCCCAACATTGTAAGGCGCTTTCAGTTTTGAAATCATCATTTGTTTACGTTTTTGTGTTGGAAATAAAATTTATTTTTCAATTCAATAGAAAATAATTGAAAATGAATGATTACGCGCTAAAATTCGTGCAAATTGTATTAAACCACAAGCGTTTATGCAATATTTCGGAGCAGAAATATTTGCGGTAGTGCGTTATTGCGAAAGAACGGCCAGAAAATTTGTTATGTGTAGAAAGTGTTTATTATCTGGTGACTTACGCACGGCGTGCAAGTGTACAGAAGTCGAGTCGTCATGCATTCGTTTCGGTATGACAAAACGGTTACTCTACTTTGATTAAGCGCGTAATGTGCCGAGTGCCGTTTTGAAATCGGCATTTGTACTTTTTTGTGTTTTAATAAGAAATAATTGAAAATGAATAATTTCGTGCTTAAATTCGCAAAAAATTGTATGAAACATATGTGAAACATGCAATATTTCACTGCAGAAATATTTGCAGAAGTGTGTTGAGAGAGAACGGCCATAAAATGTGCTATGTGGAGAATTTATTGACTAGTTACATGTGCAAAAGTCGAGTCGTCATGCATTCGTTTCGGCATGAAATAACGATTATTCTATTATGATTACGCGCGCAATGTACGCAGTTCCTTATAAAATTTTTAAAGAAGAATTTTCTGTTATAACGTGTTCCCTAATGCAGTCATTATATTCATTCGATGTCTTCTTTCTTGTATCTTCCTCTCTAATCTTATTTTCATTCAATTTGGATATCGAGGAATAGGGCGCATGTGAATGTATACGACTGGTGCAATCTAAATATTATATATCTTGGGTAGAGGTAGAATTATTGCTAGGTAACAAGGGAAATTCTGAAGAATCCGAGTGCAATAGACTAAAGGCGGGTTCACCGTTCANTGCGGTAGTGCGTTATTGCGAAAGAACGGCCAGAAAATTTGTTATGTGTAGAAAGTGTTTATTATCTGGTGACTTACGCACGGCGTGCAAGTGTACAGAAGTCGAGTCGTCATGCATTCGTTTCGGTATGACAAAACGGTTACTCTACTTTGCTTAAGCGCGTAATGTGCCGAGTGCCGTTTTGAAATCGGCATTTGTACTTTTTTGTGTTTTAATAAGAAATAATTGAAAATGAATAATTTCGTGCTTAAATTCGCAAAAAATTGTATGAAACATATGTGAAACATGCAATATTTCACTGCAGAAATATTTGCAGAAGTGTGTTGAGAGAGAACGGCCATAAAATGTGCTATGTGGAGAATTTATTGACTAGTTACATGTGCAAAAGTCGAGTCGTCATGCATTCGTTTCGGCATGAAATAACGATTATTCTATTATGATTACGCGCGCAATGTACGCAGTTCCTTATAAAATTTTTAAAGAAGAATTTTCTGTTATAACGTGTTCCCTAATGCAGTCATTATATTCATTCGATGTCTTCTTTCTTGTATCTTCCTCTCTAATCTTATTTTCATTCAATTTGGATATCGAGGAATAGGGCGCATGTGAATGTATACGACTGGTGCAATCTAAATATTATATATCTTGGGTAGAGGTAGAATTATTGCTAGGTAACAAGGGAAATTCTGAAGAATCCGAGTGCAATAGACTAAAGGCGGGTTCATGTCCGAACAACTTTTTATTTGCTCTCAAAACATTTTTGCCGGAGAGGGTGCTGAAGTACGGTTCGCCGTTCAGTTCGGCACATTTTATTTTGTTCTGAAGCAAACAGCTGATGATATTGTTGCCTACATGTTATTTTGAGGGCAAATAATACATGCAATTCGCTGCAAACGCACATGAGACATTCTTTTTCATATCAGACACCAAATTTGGTGTCTCACTTTCGATTGGCTTCAAATTTTTTTATGGGTTCTACACATGAAATACATAGCGCAGCGAATTAAAATTCAGCGGCTCCGTTGGCTTGGCCATGTCGTTCGAATGGACAAACACTCCTGCTCTAAAAATACTCAACGCGGGCCGCGATGCTGGTAACAGAGGAAGGCCTCCTCTGCGTTGGAAAGACCAGGTGGAGAAGGACTTGGCTTCACTTGGCATTTCTAATTGCAGTCAGTTAACACAGAAGAGAAATTACTGACGTGCTGTGGCCAAAATCGCTTAGGCGGTTACAGCGCCAATAAAGAAAAAGAAGAAGACATGAAATAAGCTAACACATGTTCGAGGATTTTTTTCTTCTTTTTTTCGGAGATATGATCTGTCAAACTCGGCATTTTTTCGTGGTTCTGACTAATGTACTTCTTCAAATCGTTATACCTCGGGTTAACCACGTTTTGTATAGAGAATTAAACAAGGATTACGATGGTAGAATTTTAAATCCCTAATTTACTGGTCTTCACTATGCAAATCAACTTCAAAAAGTTCAACTGTTAATAGCTAAGTTAGCTTTAGGACAATCTTGACCATCTTATATATAGAAATGTTAAGCCCGGTTCTTAGCTTTAAAATTACGTTAAGAACCCGAGATATAACGATTTGAAGAAGTACATGATTAGTCAGAATCACAAAATAAAAAGCAAACTTTGACAGATCATATCTCCGGAAAAAAATTAGAAAAAAATTCCTCGAACACGTGTTAGCTTATTTCATGTATAGACCCGTCCGACTTAAAAAAGAATGGCTCATATAATGGAGTACGCGGCAACTCGAATCATCAAGTCATTCGGACAGAAATTCAAAATCAGTTAGATTCGAACAAAGAGTGTTCGGCACATTTTTGTTGCGCTCTCGATGAGACAANAACTTTTTATTTGCTCTCAAAACATTTTTGCCGGAGAGGGTGCTGAAGTACGGTTCGCCGTTCAGTTCGGCACATTTTATTTTGTTCTGAAGCAAACAGCTGATGATATTGTTGCCTACATGTTATTTTGAGGGCAAATAATACATGCAATTCGCTGCAAACGCACATGAGACATTCTTTTTCATATCAGACACCAAATTTGGTGTCTCACTTTCGATTGGCTTCAAATTTTTTTATGGGTTCTACACATGAAATACATAGCGCAGCGAATTAAAATTCAGCGGCTCCGTTGGCTTGGCCATGTCGTTCGAATGGACAAACACTCCTGCTCTAAAAATACTCAACGCGGGCCGCGATGCTGGTAACAGAGGAAGGCCTCCTCTGCGTTGGAAAGACCAGGTGGAGAAGGACTTGGCTTCACTTGGCATTTCTAATTGCAGTCAGTTAACACAGAAGAGAAATTACTGACGTGCTGTGGCCAAAATCGCTTAGGCGGTTACAGCGCCAATAAAGAAAAAGAAGAAGACATGAAATAAGCTAACACATGTTCGAGGATTTTTTTCTTCTTTTTTTCGGAGATATGATCTGTCAAACTCGGCATTTTTTCGTGGTTCTGACTAATGTACTTCTTCAAATCGTTATACCTCGGGTTAACCACGTTTTGTATAGAGAATTAAACAAGGATTACGATGGTAGAATTTTAAATCCCTAATTTACTGGTCTTCACTATGCAAATCAACTTCAAAAAGTTCAACTGTTAATAGCTAAGTTAGCTTTGGGACAATCTTGACCATCTTATATATAGAAATGTTAAGCCCGGTTCTTAGCTTTAAAATTACGTTAAGAACCCGAGATATAACGATTTGAAGAAGTACATGATTAGTCAGAATCACAAAATAAAAAGCAAACTTTGACAGATCATATCTCCGGAAAAAAATTAGAAAAAAATTCCTCGAACACGTGTTAGCTTATTTCATGTATAGACCCGTCCGACTTAAAAAAGAATGGCTCATATAAAGGAGTACGCGGCAACTCGAATCATCAAGTCATTCGGACAGAAAATCAAAATCAGTTAGATTCGAACAAATAGTGTTCGGCACATTTTTGTTGCGCTCTCGATGAGACAGAGTGGGAAAGGAACGCTCAAAATTACTAACAAAAAGTGTCCGGACAGGAACGGTGAATCCGCCTTAATCGATTTCCAAACCCTGCTGAGAAGTTGTTTCTGGCCTCTGTCGAATTTTCAACTATAATAATGGAGTTTAATGTATGAGCTTTGTTTCTGGCAGAATAGTTTTTATCCAAAGCAGAATGAGATCCTTTACAGTTGGTACATTTAACAATTTCCTTGCAACCTTCTGATACGGGGTGATCTATTGAACTCTTTGGATAGATACTAATGGATTGTTTGCTTTCTGTGCTGCGTGATTAAATCTGTAGCATTTATGGCATTGAGCTAAATTTATAAAATGCTTAACTGGTAATTTGGTATATGAAAATTATACCCCTTCTGATAATTCAAGTCCGTCAAAGAATTACTTTATACGTTTGTTTGTAATACTCGAATCAGGATCATTAGTATCACGTCTTACTATCCTTATCGCTCTCAGAATCGGGATGGTGGAATTAGTAAAATTAATAAATTCTTCGATAGAAATTTCAATGGGAATATCAAAAACAATACCAATCATAGATACAAAATGAGCCAAAATTTTTGTAACTAATTTATATTCATGAAGCTTAGTATATGTCAGAATATTTGCATCCATAGCTGTTTTTAAGAGAATTTTGCAACGGCTAAAACCAATTTACTGCACATCACTTATTCCTTCAATGCGTAAATTCATTAATATTTTTTTATGCTAATAGCATTAATAGCTCTTCGAACCCTATATTCCGTGATAGTATCAATATATGTCAAGTATGGACCTTTACGATTGTTATTATACCATATTGGATCCTTCAAACTAGATTTGAAATTGACCAATTCACTCAAGTTCTGGTTATCTGTGATAACTGCTTCATCATCTTCTTTTTTCTTAGATTTCTTGACTGAAGAGTTACTCCGACTTCTAGGGCGTTCACGCCCATCCGCCTCCATAATTGAAAAAATGTATGTTATATGTAATGTATGTATTATATGTACATAAGTGGGAATAAATTATTTATATTTAATTCCAGAACAAATATTTTAGAGCACACAAT
>NW_016182664.1:0-5820 GCF_001687245.7 Rhagoletis zephyria | reverse complement strand
TCGAGAGACTCCTTCAGAATAGAAGAAATAGGGGCAGGAACTCAACTCCATTGGTAGGCAGAATAACATCAGACTGGAGTGGGTGCCTGGCCACATGAGAATAGAGGGGAATGAAGCGGCAGAATGTCTCGCAAGAGTGGCGGAACCCATCACTTCAGTTTGCCCTGAGCCGTTCCTGGGAGTGGGTCCCAACACTATAAAGGAGAAGCTCAGGAGGGAGAAGAACAATATGAGGGACTTAAATTGGCATAGTTCGGTAGGAATGCGTGAGGAAAAAAGCCTGCTGGGAGGGTACAACAAGAGGAGATTTCAGAGTTTAATTAGCCTCCCGAAGGNCGCCTTCGAGAGACTCCTTCAGAATAGAAGAAATAGGGGCAGGAACTCAACTCCCTTGGTAGGCAGAATAACATCAGACTGGAGTGGGTTCCTGGCCACATGAGAATAGAGGGGAATGAAGCGGCAGAATGTCTCGCAAGAGTGGCGGAACCCATCACTTCAGTTTGCCCTGAGCCCTTCCTGGGAGTGGGTCCCAACACTATAAAGGAGAAGCTCAGGAGGGAGAAGAACAGTATGAGGGACTTAAATTGGCATAGTTCGGTAGGAATGCGTGAGGAAAAAAGCCTGCTGGGAGGGTACAACAAGAGGAGATTTCAGCGTTTAATTAGCCTCCCGAAGGAGAAGCTGAGAATATTAACAGGTTTTCTTACAGGACACTGCAGCCTAAGAGGGCATCTGTACACGCTGGGCATATGGTCAAATGACCTTTGCCGGTTCTATGAAAAACCATTCCTCATCCCCATCGAGTGTGATGCAATCAGCAGAAGACGTGAGAGAAGTTTAGGCTCAATGTGGCCATAGCTGGAGCCATTCACTCCCTATCCCCGAATAAGCTATGGAACTTTTTAGGGATCTAGGCTTGCAGGAAGTATTGTGAAGTGTAGAGGGCACAATAGATCATTAGGTCGCAGTGCACAGCTCATCTATCTATCTGTCTTTCACAAAACACTTGGTGGTGCTGCCCCAATGGCTCTCATGGGATTTATTAATGAAATCCTTGATGTGATCGGCTGTTCCCGCTATACTTGGCCCTAAAATTGGTTCTGATTTGATTGGGTGCTCCAAAAGACTCCAATTCCTTTTGTAGGAAAGCTAACGACGAACTTTCTTCAAAAAAAGACTCCAGGTACCAGTTTGTCATTAGGTGCCAAAAACAAAGGGTACTGCTCTGACAACCTTCTAAATAACTTCCGGAACTGCGATTGTTCTGCCACAATCCGAAAGAATGCAGTTGGCACATCGTTTCCATTGCCTCATTGGATCGCTAAGTTCAGAACTACATCAGAATACGTGACGATTATTCTGACTAAAGCTATGTATTTCCGGTATACCATAGCCGGTCTCAGACCCCAGATTGTGTATAAAGAGATTTTCCTTAAGTAATTTAAGCTTCAAGGATAGTTCCGTATGCAGAGGTCCACGAAAGTAGGAAAAGCTTTTGATTGCCATTCACCTCAGAGTGGGCAGAAGTGATTCTTGTGCGTACGGTTCAAATCGCAGCTCACAACGTCCGGATATATACATCCAGGTAAGCTCTGGGTAGCGACCAAACACCCGGTTGGGGGGAGATAAAGTGAGAAGGTGTAAAACCTCGCGTGCGCTGGGTTTTGATTACTTCACAATTCATTGATTATTTTTAATTACCCCCATCTGCTTATAACAAATATTCAAATATCAAATATCTAACATCTAATTAGCTACTGTGGTTTTGCATTTGACAGTTGGCAACATTTACAAGTTGCACAGAAACTTTCATTTGCAAATAAATACAGTAGATTCTCATAAATTAGAGCCACTTTAATCCTGGGCTAGATCTAAATATCAAAAGCATTTTATTTCGAATTCAAGCCTAAAATTAATCTTGAAAAAATTTAAGTAAAAATAAATATTAGGAATGAAAAATTGCAACATTTTTATTTGGCAAAAATACTTTATATACCACAATAGAATATACGAATAGTTAAATATCTATAAAATTAACGTCACTTTTAATTTTAAGAGTAACTCAGTTAAATATCACTAAAAGTCCTAGTATTTGAGCCGTTTATTTCGAAAATGCCATAAGCCACCTTTTCAAAAAAATCGAGTTAATGATAAAACCAGTTTTAATTTAACGGTACCTGTTAATTAAAAAAATGCATTGAAATGTTGAGAACTACTGAGGTTTTTTGGAGAGAAGTTTTACTAATCAGCGGTATAACGAAAATATTTATTCAAAAATATCAAGTTAATAGTAACATGGATTATACAGAGAAAAAGTCAATTTTGCACACAAAAAAATATATACTCCCAAAAGTTGGAGCTAAATATAGTAAAACTGCGTTTTTAGTTTCTTTCTCTGGCGTCGAGATTTTTTAAAAGGACTTTGAAATTTAAACGGTCTGATTAGTTCCAAATATTCTTTAGGATTGAAAAATATTAAATATTTTGGTGCATAAGGACGAATTGGTATTGAAAAGTCCTTTTAAAATTTTGTCCTTGAGTATCCTTGCAAATTTGCAGTATTTGTTTTTGAAAACATTATAGGCTAATGATTAATATATACACGACTGTATCCTCGTATTTCGTGCTTCTACTTTAATAGCGTAAAACGATAGAAGTCTTTATAAGGGCATTTCCAATATAAATTCGTCCTTGTGAATCAAAAAATTTAATATTTTTAATTCTAAAAAATTATTTGGAATCCATATTTGCATTCTTAATAGGGATGTCAGTGGCTTTTCTTTTATACGATGCATCGAAATGTACATCGATATTTCCGATGCATCGATGTTTTTCCGACATCCCTAATTCTTAATTGTACTGATTTTTTTAAATAAGTTTTGAAATTTCAAGGCCCTTTTGAAAGAATCCTGACGCCAAATAGAAAAACTTAAAACGCATTTGGCCTCTAATTTCGTGAGTATATTGACTGTTTCGTGTGTTTTACATTTTTTTTGTTTTTGTTGCACGGTGTTACAATTTAATTGCAGGGATTTTGAAATTTGAAAATAGGACTTTAGGTTCGTAGTCAGCGATCCCAAAAACATTAAAAAATATCTCATGTCCCAACTTTTTTGCATCAGTTTTGTAAAGAAATTAATTAATATATTTGCTTATTCGGGAATTATTTGACTGTTCACATCTGAGTATATATATATGAGTGTACATACGCACCACAAGCATGCAGAGCGCCGCTCTGAGAGCGGTGACAACACACACATTCATACATAGTATATGTTTATCCGTACAATCGCGTGATGTGGTGTTGATGGATATTCAACGTTTGAAAACAAATTTATATGCCTGGGTGTAGCTGAGTGCGCAAAGATGCATGCCACAATTTGTTGATATCCAGAGTTGGTCAGGGTTCGAATTCCACTGGAGGCAACATGCAAGTTAAATATTTTTTTTTGTAGTTTTTGTCTTGATTATTCACTTCACGGATGCTTTTTCAGAACGACGGCGGTCATTTTAATATGCGCGTAATTGAATTGAATATTTACCAATATACAGTACTTTCGTCGACGTTTATAGTAAGATCAATTACGTTTCTATTTGATTTTAATATTTTTTTCCCTCAGTGTACATTTATATGAAAATCTCCACATAACCAAAGTTGAGCAACGCCAACGCAAAAGCAAAACAGAAAGATGGCCAACTCTCAACTTTTAGCGCGCGTCGTTTGTCAGCTGTTCCAAATAATCAAAATTATGTGATTTAATTTTCTTTTTAATCAAATGCGGACAAGAAATATACTTTTTAATGTAATTATTGATATAAAATTTGGATTTAACTGCCGCTAGTATGTAATCTTAGTGACCAAAGTATTCTCTGCTAAGCGTTCATTGTAGCAAGCATGGGCGTTACTCGCGCTGCTGTCAAAGCGACACCAGCGCTAACGCAACGTCAAAGTTGTATGTGGACTGGCTTTAAGAGTTCTACACAAAAATTACACGCATACATATTTAAAATAATGATATTTTTAAAGCAATTTTACGAAAACTTCGTAATATAGTTACCATCGGAATAATTCGGCTGATTCCCAAAAAAAATATTTCTTTCCAAGGTATCATTGAAAATATAAACACTCATCCTTTTGATTTTTTGACATTCTCATGTCATAAGTCGGAATTATATCACAGCTTAAAATATGATCTTATAATATAAGCGAATTCTAATTTAATAGGGAAAACTTGACGAACAAATTTCATATATATTGGAACGAGGATATGATGAAAGGCTATTATTGGACAATAATACGTTAAACAAACCCAGCAAAATACAAAAAAGTATGTAGTTGACTATTTACAATCACGCTAAAATCCCGCAATATTTTTATTTATTTTTTAATTTATTCACCAGCATTATCTAAACTTTCACCGTATTCATCTCTCTTATGTAAAATTTTAAGAGACATAATGCATTTCACTCCATTGTAAAACATTTTAATTAGTGGTGGGAAGGATCGAGTATTTACTATTGAGTATCGAGTTCTTTATTATTATTATTATTGGTACGTCGGGTATACTCGCGCTGCGACCTAAAAGATCTATTGTGCTAAACCCTGATTGTAGTCACTCCAACCTTAGGCTATTCAAGAAATTAAGCACATTGGAGGGTACCGTGTTCCAAATCTTGGATGGAGAAGACAATCGTTCCCCAAGGTGCATCAGTCTGCTATTCATGACACGCGGGCAGTCACACAGAATGTTCTCCGAGGTTTCCTCCGCCAGCCCACAGAACCTGCAGTCCGTCTCTACAGAAAGCCCCATTTTGTTTAGATGGTACCTTAACTTGCAGTGTCCTGTCAAGTAGTCTGTAATAGTCCTAAGACCCTCCCGGCTGAGTTCACGGAGTCTTTCTGAGTTCCTCTTGGAAGGAGTTATGAATTTCTTTGATTGTCTCATTCCCTTTGACTTACGCCAGTGGGCAGCAATCTGAGATTCCTCCCAACTCCTAAGTAGTTCTGCAGTGTATCCTGTAGATGTACCACAGAAAGGCTCGGGACCATGCATTCGCGTTTGGGCCCCACGTTTTGCGAGATAGTCAGCCCTTTCGTTGCCTTCAAACCCCTCATGCCCAGGGACCCACCACAGCGTAACTCTATTATGGGCTCCTAGGATATTCAGAAGAGTTTTACAACTGTCCACAAGCCTTGATGTCGTTTTAAATGAGTCTAAGGCCCTTAGTGCTGCCTGGCTATCCGACATAATATTTATACTGGCCCCGTTTGTCCTTCTCCGAAGACATTTTCGAACACAGACTTCGATTGCGAAGATCTCCGCCTGGAATATGGTTGGGTATGAGCCCATTGGCAGACTTTTCTGGAACCTTGGTCCAAGCACGCCTGTCCCAGTACTCCCGTCTTCCATCTTTGATCCATCGGTATACCATACTTGGGACCCTTTGTCAATCATAGATATTATCGCTTTACAGCAGTCCCTTTCAGGAATTCTGACCTTGTATCAAAGGATAATTTCGGTAGCATGATATCTGTGGCCACCAGGCCAGTGCCGCATATGTGACAACAGGTTTCACGACCGTATTGAAAGACCAATACGTTAGTTTGAATCGAGTTCTTTAGTATCGATAGTTTTAAAGATCGGGTCTTTTAGAGTACTGAGTACTCTAACACATGTTCATAACATTTCAATGCTTAATGTAGAAATCTCAAAAGCTGGCAGCACTTTATTCAGATTAAAATATTAATCCCAAATTACGTCAAGTATTGTACTTGGAAATTATTGAAAATTGAAATTGACAATCATTTCTGAATACCGG
>NW_016182662.1:0-5822 GCF_001687245.7 Rhagoletis zephyria | reverse complement strand
CGAGCAGAATTGAATTCAATACTTGAACTGTGTAAAAGCAGTCTAAGTAATGAAAATGCTATGCCAAGTCCTTATTCCTTTCATGAATATTGTAGCCCCAGTCTAATGATTTTGACTATCTAAACTCTCTGTTGATGGATGTGAGTGAAAGGAGTACAAAATTGCATGATCTTAGCTGCCTAAGTGGACAGATTCCACGTCAACCGATTTCGACAATTCTTTTTGCATCGGAGAGGTAGTATCTCACAGGTGGTCCCATACGAATCTGGTTTAGATCCGATCACTGAATCATGAAATATATATATATGTATATATTTTTTTTGAAGTCGGTTTTGTTTTTTGCTTAAAAATTACTTGTTTTTTTAATTATTTTTATCGAAACGTCATTCCTTGAAAACCAAGACTACTGAATTTTTGTCGATATCATTAAACATATGCATATACATTAACATACATATCGTCTGCTGAGTGGAAGATCGACCTATCTCGGCAGCCCTATTTCGGAACTCGATTCAAAAATGCCCTATCTCATCTCAAAATGTATTGAACATGAGATAGGGCTTTTTTAAACGAATTCTGAAATAGGGCGTTCTTCAACCAAATTCTGAAATAGGACGTATTTGAAAAGTTTTTACAAATAAATATGTGTTAGTTACCTATACCGACATGACTCTGGTATGACTCTGAATGAGTCTACTGTGTGTAGTCGAAAAGCGAGTCACGAAGGATTAGTATTACCTAGCAGTGTGCTCTGTTACACCTGTAGAACGATGCTCTTGCACTTGAAATAAAAGGTAAATACTTTATAGGCTTGTAATTGACATCATCAAAAACAAATGGTTAAAGGAAAATAAAAATTTGGACCACCACTAATGCACATAAACCGCAATAAATATATATATATGGATTGATTTACATTCTAAGCTAAATGCTTCCAGTAAAATATTAAACAATAGCATCAATTGATTGCTGTTATCTTGCGGTAAAAAAAAAAATAAAATAATGAGAAAGAAAAGTACTCGTTATTGTTTCTCACAAAGCCAACCTTTGCTGTGCGAATAAAAACATCAATGAGAAAGCATTTAATGTTGCATTAAAATGAATGTAATACAAATTCGTAGAAGCAGTAATAGTATCCATTAATTTTTATTTTTTCATTCCGACAATACATAGTTTGAGTCATTTTTTAATTAATTAAAACGATTTTTCATCGTTATATCTCGGAATGAATCTCGAAGCTAATTTTCCGAACACTGAAGAATAAACAAATATTTCTACATATTAGCTATTTACAATCCTAATCCTCTATTTAAAATTTGTTTTTTACCCTTTTTGACATTTGGGAAGTTCAACCATCTTTCTCTCCAAAATCTCTCCGTGGCATTTATAAAAGGTCCTATTTGATGGGACTTTTTAGGTCTTCGAATACTTTACGCGGTTTTTTTGAGAAAAATCTGTTCTTGCTCATCATTAAAATTTCCTCAATGACATGCTTATTTAATATCTACTCATGTTTAGTGTTTGTTAAGCGCGTGTCGAGTATTTTGGAATTTCAATATATGTATGTGTGTACATACAAGCGTGCCTAATCTTATTGCACACGCAAAATAATACGATAAACATCACTATCGCTAGACCCCAGCACTGACAACTGTAGGACACACGATTTCGGTGAGTGTCACAGCCAACCTGCGCTTATCTTTTCACCCGCTGAATGCACATTAGCGTGGTCCAAAAATGCATTTGAAAAGGTAAAGTCGGAATTTTAATGTTCTGACCCGCTAGGATTGTTCTATACCGAAAGAAATATACCCCTATTTTTTATTTTGAAAACAAAAAATATTTTGAGGTCGCTCAAAGTTTTCCATGTATTTTATATGGGAAAAACAAGTTTTCGTAGATATGGTATAGAA
Organism: Rhagoletis zephyria; assembly: GCF_001687245.7. Classification (NCBI taxonomy): domain Eukaryota; kingdom Metazoa; phylum Arthropoda; class Insecta; order Diptera; family Tephritidae; genus Rhagoletis; species Rhagoletis zephyria. Next base: position 3,909 of record NW_016182662.1, on the reverse strand, counting down.
TTCTTGAAAATCAATATTTTTCGATCGGAAAATTTTGCTTGTCTTCAGGAGACTACCAATAATAATAACCAATTGTTTATTTTTCCTTTTTTTAATACTAACGATTTTTTATGTGTCCCCATTGCATTTTTTTTTAGTTTTTTAGGGGTCCTATAGAAAACAGTTTATATTAGAAAATCGATAAATTTACAATTGGGTATTATTATTGGCAGTCTTCTGAAGAGAAATGAGGCTTTCCGATCGAAAACTATTGATTTTCAAGAATTCTATACCATTTCTACGAAGAGTTTTTTTTTCCAAATAAAATACCTGGAACACATTGAGCGCTTTGAGTGACCTCCAAATATTTTTTGATTTCAAAATAAAAAAGGGGCATCATTTTTTTCGGTATAGAACAATCCTAGGAGATGAGAGCATTAAAATTTCGACTTTACTTTTTTTGGACCATCCTAATGCACTTGCATAGAAATGTTATAACAAAAAATCCCCTTTCTCCAGCAAAGAGACATAAATACTTCGAAAACTGGCTCTCTCTTTACAGTTGGCGCAATGAGTTTTAACAGTAAAGTCGTGATAGTAACAGGTGCCAGTTCAGGCCTGGGCGCCGCCACTGCCGAAGCATTTGCCAAACGTGGCGCTAAAGTAGCGCTCGTCGGTCGCAATTTGTCGAATCTTAAAACTACAGAAGCCGCCTGTAAGGCAGCCAACAAAAACGCTGAGCTGCTACTTATCGCTGCCGACGTCACCGTGGATGCCGAACGCATTATCAATGAAACAGTCAAGAAATTCGGACAATTAGATGTGTTGGTGAACAATGCTGGCATTTTAGCTTACGGTAGTATTTTGGATATTGGTGTGGAACAATTCGACTCCCTGCTCAATACCAATTTACGTTCTATTTTTCTGCTAACCAAGCTGGCTGCACCCCATCTAATCAAGACACAAGGCAATATTGTGAATGTGTCAAGCGTCGCCGGCTTGCGTACATTCCCGAATACTTCAAGCTATTGCACCTCTAAGGCAGCTGTTGATCAGTTTACTAGATGTATTGCTTTGGATTTGGCGCCGAAAAATGTGCGTGTCAATGCTGTGAATCCTGGTGTAGTCGTCACCGATATTCATGCACGCAGTGGCATGACCGAGGAGGCTTATGCGGATTACATGCGACGCGCCAAAGAAACACACGCGCTTGGACGTGTGGGCACAGCAAAGGAAGTGGCTGATACCATTGCCTTTTTGGCTAGTGACGAGGCGTCCTTCATCACCGGTGCTACAGTGCCTATCGATGGTGGCAAGCAGGCGATGTGCCCGCGTTAAGGGCAATCAAAATTAAATAAGTATAAACATATGTTTTTATATCTACCTGTAAATAGTAATTTTAAAGTAACTGTTTAGCACCGTCAGAAAAAAAATTATTAAACATTTTTTATAAAAAGTTAAAAAACTTTGCGTGTAATTGTTAGAGTTTATTGAATTTTTTAAATTTTTCTAAGAAGTTTGAAATGCTGCTGGTTAATTAACCTACATGTGCTAGACTTTTATAAAAAAATTATAAACATTAAATAAACAAAAGAAAAATAACCAAAACTGGTCAAAATGCCATCTAACTTAATCAGCTGACCACAAGCGTATTTTCCTGCGGTAAATGGAGCCTACGTTTTATGTTAGACTTCTGTGTAGAGATGCATCGGTGAAAACTGCTTTCAATTTCATGTATTAAGTTTTGCGACTTGTGCACATGCGGCCGAACATTTTCATAGTGATGGATCAATGACTCCTTACTGGTTGCACGTAACAACAGTTTTTCCGCAATCGCTCACTTCAGTCGCATCAGTTTTTTGACTGTCCATCATCTGACCATTTTCCAGAAGCGGTATGAGTTTGTGAGGCACCCAGTCCTAAAGAGACGAATAGAGCATAAAGATGGGGAGGCCATTTAGGTTAGGTTAAGTAAGCTGACCGGCCACCGCTTGGCTTCGCTGAGACTATTAAGGTCTATAGCATTACCAGATACCCTACGACCATTTGGATAGCTAATCACTGCGTATCAGGAGAAATTTTTGAGAACATCGCAGTGGCGGCAGCTTCCAGATTGGATAGTAAACCTGCTCCCAGTAGACTAACCTGCAGTCTGCTAAGCGCAAGACACTCGCATAGGATATGCTGCACTGTCTCCTTATACGTTCTGCATCTTCTACAGATCTTATCATTGGTCAGAGCCAATTTAAAGGCGTGCGATACCAGTAGACAAAGGAGAGATTTCGTCAGCTTCATGTCATGCGCTCTGCACATAATCCTGAATACCTTGCAGCCTTGCATTTTATTCCACGCCTTTTGCACCTTCCGGATCGTGGGTAGGCCAAGTTCCCGTTTAAACTCATGGACGGAAATCTGCACCTCTTCTATCAGCATGGTTTCCAACAAAGCTCCCTCTTTGGCCAGTCCGTCGGCCTCCTCGTTGTCCACGAGTCCCTTGTGTCCCGGAACCCAGTACAGATGTACGTCAGTACCAGTCTATAGCCAATCCGGAGCTTCTCTGCACTATGCTCCACTTCTAGAGGAAATGCTGTGAGATAGTAGCACCTTTATCGCAGCCTGATTGTCGATATCGAGATTCACCCGCTTATTTGCTAGATTGCTGTTCAGTAGCTCCAACGCCCTCCTTGTAGCCAATAAATATAAATGTGTTCTTCTCTATTTCTGCCCACCAAACCAATAACCCATGGATAAGTATCGGCCCTATAACGCCGTGAAGATTCAGTGAGAAAGAGAAGGCGATAAGCCCCAGGTACAGCCCAGCATCCATCTTTTTGCATACATATAATGCCACGGAGTCCTTCTTCGGACTCTTCCCCACATTGAGACGCCACTACAGCTTACTATCGAGTATTATTCCGATGTACTTGATGCTTTGCTTTACCTGGAGCGTCATTCCATCCAGCCACTTATGGTTGAACAACTGGCCCGTCGTTTGTCATATGGCAAGCACTGAGAAAATTGTGTCAAGTCGAACAGCTCCGCAGATATTCAATGAAAGGCAATATACCGCTTACCTTCCGCGAAGTAATACCTAACGGTGGTTACACGGAAGAAAATAAACTCAGCGGGGTGGGTTTTTAGTGCGACGAGCCGAAATTCAAGACCCAGACATTTCGGCTTTCAATGCTTTGTTACACCGCTAGACGTCAAACCCTTCATGAAACCCAGGTTGAATTTTCTGGTGAAAGAACAAGCTATATGTTTGATTAGCTCATTTACCGGTAGGTGCTGGAACAGTTATACCAGGGCGATGTGTGGAGACTAAGTATACGACAAGGTAAACCACAAACAATTGCAATTTTTAAGGACAAGGCCGTTTGATTTTATTGTAATAATTCTCTACTCACTTTCAATTTAACGGCTTTATCCTTAACAACAGAGTAATAAAATAAGGTTTAAGGGAGACTCGAAAAGTTGTAAATATAAGTAACACTAGTCTGCCGATTATTGGCTTATTGGGATTATTGTAGGCTGCCATGGTGCCTCTGTTGTAGACGGTATTTCTTCGAAAATTGAGTTTTCCAATACCAGGTCTGAAATATTTTGAATGCAAATGTTTTCAGGTAATGTTTTGTGAACAGCTCCTTTTTCAGAAATCGGTTGTAAAATTGTTACAGGAGCATGCCGTTGAAATGGTATCTAAAAGAAATATTTATATATTCAGCTCACGTAACTAAACAATTTTCTCAGTGTATTTTTTTAGTATTATAACAAGTAATGTAACTAATAAAACTGAAGAAGATCGCACCGCAACTCCGAAAACCTCATTCATACTACTTACCCTCTCAGCGACCGGATATGGCACCGGTCTAGGAATGGGCACTGGCAGCACAGGTGGATAGAATTTCCGGGCAATGAAGGCATGAATTA
>NW_016182661.1:0-5824 GCF_001687245.7 Rhagoletis zephyria | reverse complement strand
TTTCAGTATTTTTTATTTTTTTATGTACATACATATATTACCTAATAACTTTGGACCACGTAAACCGTTCTCCATTATTCATCACTTTCAACTATCAAGGGTGGTCCCATGCTAATTTTTCTTAGTTTTGATCATTGTGTCCAGAAGAAATTAGTGGTACTCGTCAATTTTTATATGAGAATTGAAGTCGGTTGTAGTTTTGACTTAAAACTTAATTCTTTAAACAGCTTCGCAAATTATGTTACTCATATTCCTGAAAACTTTGTTATTGCGTGGGAATTGCAACCGTCCTGTAAAGTGTTGGGTAAGAAAGGAACAGTTGACAAATATAACAACATTGGGACTTGTATCTGGATGGCCTTACCGTAAAACAATGTGATGTACAACGCATGTGCCGATATAGGACCAATATATCTGTGGTTAACTTAAGTGAAAAGAGGCTCACCTCTAACAAATGCATATGTCGCTGTTGCCCCAATGGGATGAAAATTCGCATCAGCACCTTCAACTATTTCATGGCCTCTACCCTGGGCTTCTTCCACCAATGGCACTAGTTGGCTGGGTGGCGTTGGTCTTGACCATATAATCGATCGACGCAACGAATCGATGCTTGTCGTTTACTTCTATGGAAACCACAGTCATGTTATTCGAGCTGAAATTATACGAAGAAAGCTTAGGCTATTTCATAAGGGCCAGTGAGGAGAAGTTTGACTGAGGCGCACTTTCTGTGACCGAAGTTCTTCTCTCCCTCGAATTCGGCTTGAGCTGATGGCAGTGATTTTGGGAGATTTTTTTTATCTCAAACAAATTCTAAAATGTTTTATAATTTCAGGCTGGAACTCAGTTGTCCAATATTTCCGGTTAAGAATATGTACAGACGTCCTCAGTCTATCACGAAAGATACCATATACAATGATCTATACTACTGGTCCGCTCTTGACGAATGCAGAGACCAGACGTTGACATTTTTCGGTATACACTTCCTCGAAGAGATAGACTGTTCCTCTTCTCCATATAGCAGGTTAAAATAGGATTACCAAAATATGGAAAATTTTTATTTTGGCATACTGCCAACTGACACTGCACAATACTGCAAACAAATAAGAGTTTTGACCACAATTTAAAAGAAAGCTAATCCCAATTATTTCGATATCATTGTTATTTGCTAGACCTATAATGCTCCATTGTATATTCATAAAATCATTTATAAATGTTCAGCAAGTCCTGCCACCTTGTTTTCGCTTTCTAAAAAAGAACTGATTTTTTTTTTAAGAACATGCATAAGATATATAATTGAAATATACAAAAGTAGTATATGCATACGAACTGTTTAGCGAACGAAAACTTACTCTCTTGCCGCACAACAAAAACATATTTATGTATAACCACCCAACCACAAATCTCTTGATAACAGTGTAGCTGCATTTCTGACAGAAACTAAATTTACTGGATACACAACAAATGCATATGTAAATAAAAAATGAGAACAAGAAGTTTCACTTTGACGTGGTGCTATTTATGTATAATTTACTATTTTTGAGGTTCAGCAAGCATTAAAAAGCAAGGCTAAAATCTGAAAATTGTAAACATAGAAACTTGTCTGTGTTAGAGACTGGGAAATGTTAAATTCTGTTAGCTCAAGCAGACAATCAAGGTAAGGCAAGCGCTAACAAAATTAGATATATTTACATACTTACATATATGTATGTAGATAAGTATGTGTGTATTGCACAAATAAACAGAAGGAAAATATTTTAATGGCATCCATCAGATTGTCGGTTTGGCGGCTAGAGCAGCGGAGATGTTTATTGTCAAAAAGCTGGATAAAAAATAAACTCAATAGACGTACTTTATGAGCTTCCTACACTCACCGAACTGACTAACCTCTATCAGATCTTTCACCATAGGCAGGATCCCTACGTACTGAAAACCACATACATATAACCTTAGGTGGAGCTTCAGTCAGGGTTAGGTACCAGCGAAATGAATCACAAAGGACTTCTTCTAGAGAAAAAACTTCAATGGAGGTAGCACTTAGATGCAACCACATACAGAGCCACAAAAGTGTTAATGGTGTGCCAACTTAGCGCGGGAAAATACTAGCAGCAGCTTAAACAATTCCAAGACCGGCGTACATCATGATATTGCAACTTATAACACAATATAAGAGGCAGCATCTTGGGTCTGATAAGCTACCCTTGCCACGGTAGAACAGTCAAAAGATATTGTATTGTCCGATTTTAAACATTTTAAGCCATTTGATATGCATTTCCAGGGCCAAAAACTGTGCCAAATTTATGAGAAATTGGTGGATTGGTTATCATAAGTGGGCGTGGCTAAGCCCGTTCTCTAAAAATTTATATAATACTTATTTTCTGCCTTAATATATTTGCAAATATCAATTTTGAGTGAGTAAGCTTTAGCAGTTACTAAAATCTCGCAGTTTTCGTATTCCCAAAAACTACCCTTATATGGGAGGTAGGCGCGGTTATTGTCTGATTTTGCCCATTTTCACACCATCCGTCCACGCCCGAAAGAGGTGCACGTACCAAGTTTCGTTAAGATATTTCAATTTTCACTCGAGTTATCATATGCACAGATGGACGGAGAGCTAGTCACGGCTTAGTAGATTTCTTTATGAGCATTTATATATACATTTGTCTATATATATCTCGATTCGTTTTGGCCTTCACAAATAACCACTCTGTGAACAAAGAATATCGTTGTGCACAAGTACGCTCGGGTATAAAAATAAAATAGTAAAATAAAGCAAAAATATATGAAAATATTTTTAAAAATAAAATTAAATTAAAAAAAAAATATTTTTTTTTCTAAAACAATAAAATCTAAAAATTAATTTAGAAAATAAAAAAATATAAATCAAAAAGAAATAAAGTATTGCTTAACAGTTAAAAAAACTAGAAATATACTTTTATTTTTAAAACAAAATCTAAAAATTAAAAGGAAGTTTAATAAAAACCATAGATTTAAAAAAACTAAGATCCTAAAATAAAATGAAATAAAAAAGTATATTTTTCTTTGTAAAACAATAAAATCTTGAAATTAAAATTAAATTTAATTGAAAAGAAAAAAAATTTAAATTAAAAAACCTGTATCTCTCGAATGGCACACTATTTAGTGTTTTGCCAAAAGATATACAAGTGCTTTTTCTCAGAATAGCTATTCACCACGAGTGAGAGAGCTTTTTTTCTAAGACTTCATTCAAATTATCTTTTCATCTGCCTTTCATTTGACTAACGAAAGAATTTTTATTATCATAGCCAGTATTACCCTGCAGGAATCACTAAGCACGGCTAAATAAAAATTGTGACGGGAAAACAGAAATTATTCGGAACGAAAGTTGACACTGAAGATGGTACAATACCGAAATCTGTTTGTTTCCAAACCAAATTAGACAATGGATGGCGGAAAATTGTTCTACGATACGTCTTAGTATGTGCAGTTAAGTCAAACCGAGGCCGGAATCATAGAAATAGGCCCGTGAAAGCCCTTAGAAATGATAAAATCACTAAGCTGGGTTCCTTCACACAAGGAGTGAGACTCTTTTAGCTCCTCTTGGAGACTGATTCCACGAAACTCAGCTAATGCTTGCACATCTTACACATGCTTATTTTCCTCCAATAAGAGAATGGGATATGTAATGTGAGAACAACAGATTCGAGTTACAAATGATTGAGCGGCAGCATTGCTACACTCTGTAACTTTCCGAATGTACAAATCTCTACAAATGGCTTAAGGCCTATGAAGATGATGCGGTTTGTCTCATTACAGCTATCAGTTGGTTGCAGGACAATGTAAAGAACACTGAATATATCCGACACTTGGCTTAGTGTAAGCAGATCTTTGGTGAGACGTAATATCTGTCACCTATAGGAATCCTGTGGATTAATAGCTCTATGAAAACACATTATTGGCTAAAGAGGTCACAGCTCAAGTATTTCTTGGTCCACAACAAGTTATCGCACCTCCATCCTCGACCATCGAAGTCACGGTCAGAAACTGAGTGAATATTGCGTACAAAAACGCATGGATACTTCGAGGAAGCTGCAAGAGGTAAAAACTCTTGTTGCGTCCAAATTTAAGAAGGCCCAGCTAAGTAACTATTTGCTTTCATTTAGCAACTAAGTCTCCAGACCACTTTTATGTTTGCTTGTTGGTCACTTCTGGTGGCACAATCATCTGACTGTGATCGGCATACATGACAACCCCGTTTGTACTTCCTGCTTTGAAGAAGATGTGACGGTGGAGCATGTTTTTGAGGCTCGTTCCGCTTTCGTAAGAATCACGAACCCCTCGGCTGCTTAATGACCAACAATTTGCACCGAACTATTCTTAGATCGTGTAGATTTTACCGAAATTAAAAGTTAATCCCATAAGAATACAGAAGACGGCATGCAGTCTGAGTGGTGTTTCCTACATGCATTGCTTTGAGTTAGTTCTGACAAAAGATTTAAATAAATACGTAGAAGATTAATTACCTCTTTTTAGAATCCTATATAACATTGCCAGAAAATAATGTTTGTGTATATCTTTCGCGATATTTGGCTTCCGAATTCCATGCATCCATGCATAAAAATCTATTTGTGTGGGCAAACAAATCTATTTGAAACATGACTTAGTTTGGGCATTAAAGTGGTCCAAAAATGTATGTAAAACAAAAATTTCGCAATTTTAATGCCGGCACTCCTAGGATTACTCTATACCGAAAAATATGCCCTATTTTTTATTTTGAAATAAAAAAATGTAGGGAAAAATATTGATTTTCAAGAATTATATCAGGGTTTGAAAATGCTGTAATAATTTTATTTAATTTGCTTTTGCTGTGCTTTGACTTCGGCATGTATGATATCGAAAGCAAAGCAAAAGCAATTCAGAAAAAAGCAAATGCTTTGGCTGCCGTTTTGCTATGAAATTTCGAAAGCAAATTGACAGCGGAGCACAAAGACAGCGCAGCAGCAGCAAATCAACAGCAATTTGATTATAAATTTGCTGCGAAGCATCGAATTGGCAGAAATAGAGGATATTATATGTATGCGTGCGCAAATCCACTAGTCGCTTACCCTGATAAGCTTTGTACTGATGGCGGAGTTAATATGTACTTAGATAATATACCACGCTGCAAAAGCGTCATGTGCACAACACAGCCAAGCAGATAACAGCACAGCAAAAGCACTATCACAGCAAATCGAAAGCAATAAAATTGTTTAAATAAACTGCCGATAAAAAAACAAAATAAACTTTTCAAAGTTACAGAAAAATCAAAGCAGTTCGAATCAAAATCGAAAATTTCAAAGCTAGGCAAAAGCAAAAAATAGTAATGCCGTTGCTGCTTTGCTGACAGTTTTTCAAACCCTGAATTATATACCATTTCTACGAGAAGTTGTTTTTTCCCCATATAAAATATATGGAAAACTTGGAGCGCTGTGAGCAATCCCGAAATATTTTTGACGTAGAATATGTCTTACCTTAAGGTATGGGGGCTATGTTCAAATGTTGTAGTTGTAATTTTTAGAGCTTCACAAAAACGCTTATTGCACGAGAACTAATAAAGCGATTTCAAAGAAAAGTGTGGCGTTTCAAAGATAAAATTCCAAACCTGTCGACAGATTCATTTTTGTAAATAACCAATTCGGTTTCTGTCGTAAAAACAACGGTAAACGTTGCCTTATTTTGGTGTCAATTTTATGCCTTTAAAGTGCTCTAGCAACTTATTGTTGGCATATATATAACTTTCATTTTCGGGATATAGGTTCCTTGGAGGAGTAGAAATATTATCGGGTACAAATTTTATATAAATTTAACA
>NW_016182660.1:0-5824 GCF_001687245.7 Rhagoletis zephyria | reverse complement strand
GCAGTTAAAAGAGCAATAGGGTGGTCCTAAAACAGTAAAGTCGGAATTGAAATACTCTCCCCCCCTAGGATTGTTCTATATCGAAAAAAGTATACACCTATTTTTATACCCGAGCGCACTTGTGCACAAGGGTATTATAACTTTGTTCACATAACGGTTGTTTGTAACAGGCAAAATGAANAACGAAATTTGGTATGTAGGTTGTCCTTTATCCAAGGTAGGTTGGTGTTGAAAATGGGCGAAGTCTGACTGTAACCACGCCCACTTCCCATATAACGGTATTTTCGAAAAATGCAAAACCTGCGATATTTCTGTAAATATTAGGTGCAATTGTTAAAAATTAGTATGCGGAGTAGAATTGTGGTAAAAAATAATATTATTATGAAATATTTGGGAAATGGGCGTGACCCCGCCCACTTATTATGAAATGCCGTTTCTCAGTAGCCGCTTCACCAAGCCTTACAAAACGCTGTACGAGGCCTGGGTATGGTCTAGCTAAGAAATCTGTTGAAAATCTTTGAAATCGGGCAATAACCACGCCCACCTGCAACAGAAACACGAAAACTGCGATATTTCAGTAAATATTACACGTTGTGATAGTTTATATGTATGTTTGGATGTTTGGGGTTTCATCACGTGGAAACGACTAAACGCATTAACACGAAATTTTGCGCACAGATAGTTTCTGACCTAGATTGGAAAATATGCTACTTTCTTAAAAGTTGCCACCTGTTAAAAACTTTAAGTAAATTCATAATCACGCGGAAAGGACTGAAAGGATTTGCATGAAATTTTGCACACAGATAGTTTGTGAACTAGGCTGAAAAATATGGTAATCTTTTTTAAGAGTTAACACCTGCTAAAAAAGTTTAAATAGTTATTAGTCTTGCGGAAATAACTGAGCGGATTTGCAGAAAATTTTACACGCATAATTTATGACGCAGATTAAAAAAAGGCAAATTTTTTTAAAACTTGCCACCCTTTAAAAGGTTTAATTAAATTAATAAATTCAATCAAATATTACAACACAGGTGTCAAATGAAAGAAAGTTTTAGAGAGCTTTATTTCGAAGATAATTTTGAAGAAGATTGCAACCTGTTTGAAAATGAAATTTTGCTACTTCCTTAACCGCTTTCGCGATCCTAACCAAATTTGGCACACGGACTACTAAATCCAGAAGACGTGGATCCTCCCTTTAAAATTAGAATTTTCATAATGCATACATATCTCTGGAAGTATTTGTGGGAATGTACTGGAACTTGGTAGGGAGATATGTATGTGAAATCATACTCACCGAGAAAAATAAATTAACTGAAACTTTCATCTCGCATATCTCTTAAAATACTTGGGATAGAGTACTCAATAGTGTGATCCAAAAACAGTAAAGTCGGAATTGTAATGCTCTCACCCCTAGGATTGTTCTATATCGAAAAAAGTTTACAATATTTTTTATTTCGAAATCAAAAAAAAAATAGATATCGCTTAAAGCGCTCAAAGTTTTTCATGTATTTTTATATAGGAAAAATAAATTCTTTCGTAGAAAAGGTATAGAATTCTTGAAAGTCAATATTTTTCGATCGGAAAACTCTGGTTCTCTTTAGGAGACTTTCCGCAATAATAACCAATTGCTTATTTAACCATTTTTTAATACTAACGTATTGCATTTTTCGGGGTTGTTGTGGGATTTTCTATAAATTATAGTTGCAATGAAAAAATGGTTAAATAAACAATTGGGTATTATTATTGGGAATATCCTGCAGATAAACAGGGTTTTCTGGTAGAAAAGTATTAATTTTTAACTATTCTGTACCATTTCTACGAAAAGTTGTTTTTTCCCCATTTAAAATACATGGAACATTTTGGGCGCTTTGAACGACCTCTAATTATTTTTTAATTTCAAAATTAAAAATTAGGGGGACGTGGCATCTCCAGAGGACTAGAACTTGGCTCCGGGATGTGTATACNGGTTTTCTGGTAGAAAAGTATTAATTTTTAACTATTCTGTACCATTTCTACGAAAAGTTGTTTTTTCCCCATTTAAAATACATGGAACATTTTGGGCGCTTTGAACGACCTCTAATTATTTTTTAATTTCAAAATTAAAAATTAGGGGGACGTGGCATCTCCAGAGGACTAGAACTTGGCTCCGGGATGTGTATACAAAATTAATTACATACTTACGGAGAAAAACTGGGGTTATTCGAAAAGAGGGTTTGGTACCTTCCGTACAAATTTATTATTTTACACTGCCTATCTTTATAGGTGTTTATCGAGCTCAAAAGGTGACAGCCACATAACAAAAACTTCAGCGAATAAAGACGTCTAAACCTAGTCGACGCCGAAGAAAGACGCGTTAACCTATTTGACGGCGAAGTAAAACGCGTAAATTTATTTTCACGGTCAACTATGTTGGCGGGTGTAATAGTATGTACATTCCTCAGAGGGTTTCGGGGAATAATGCTGAAGTGACAGTCCTTGGCTAGGTATAAATCCATGTTTGCGCGACTTTCTTTGCCATCAACTTTACGAGTCTTTTTTCGTCAATGCGTCCTTTTTCGCCGTCAAAACAATGGCGCGCCTTTATTTCTTGTCTAGTGACGATATGTATATATCTCTGGAAGTATTTTAAATTTATTGCGGAGATTTTTTTTATCAGTAACTTACTGACAGACAAAATTTCAGTTAATAGATTTTGGCGAAGTTTGAGTAGCTATCGCTATGAAACAAAATTTCATAGAATCTTCCATTTAGGCTTCAACTTTCGACTACATTCCCCGAAAATATCACTCCGGCACCTTGACCCTTAGGTCACTTATAGTCATTAGATGAACAGCAAAAAAGTGATTTTTGGCAAAACTTTACTTTTTTTTCAATAGCACAATTTTGCAGATATTTTTTTTTTGTTCACTAAATGACTATAAGTGACCACCGGGTCAAGCAAGGTACAGGGATGGTATTTTCAGCGATAGTAGCCGAGAGTTCCAGCTTTAATTTATGCCTAAGCGAAAGGTCCAATAATCTTTTGTTTCTTTGCTAGGAGTTTCTCAAATATTACAAAAAACGCGATTTCTTACACTTTGACCACGTTTTTTTCAAAATCTGGAGCTGATAGAAACTTTATACTTACATACTTCGTAATCAGCTTAAAAAAGCCTATCAAAACCAGCACTTGAGGTTCCAGATTCCGATAAAAAAATTAACGAACTATCGAAAATGATGCATGTCGTCCAAAGTTACACATCAAATAGAGAAGAGACATTTTGGCTATTTTTCCTTGTTCAAAAAATTTTTATTATTTTTTATATTTAGTATCTAAATAAAACCTTGTAAATCAAAATTACAAACATAGCAGAACATTTATTAAAATTCAATGGGTTTTAACAAATGTTCACCAAATTTTTAAACTTTTTGATCAGATTTTTTTTAAACTGAGAATGTAGCCGTTGATTTTTGGTCATTTTTTGGCCATGCATTTTCTTGCATTTTTTGTATGGAGAAAGCCCGCACACCTGCCATATAAAAAATTGCCAAAAATCAGCGGTAAGTCCTAGCTGCTTAAAATTTGCATCTCGTAAATATTATTTAATGAAATTAAATGGGCTACAAAATAGCGTACTGAGAATGTTACTAAGAAACCTAATTAAAAAGCACAAAACACATGCGTGATATTAATATTGTAAACGAATGTGACAAATAGGATTAAACGTAAAGGCTTCGGGCAACAAAACCCCTTTTATTAGCTATCTAAGCGAACTTTTTCTTAACTCAAATGACAGAAAGAATACAATTTTCTCAGAAAGCCTTAAGTCAGTTAAACGAGTCATCTTTGTTTTTGTAACTTTTTTTTTTGCAATACCAGCTCATTACAAAAGAAACTGATTGGAAACTTTTCTAATTACCAACTTCATAAGCAGCTTTAGACAAAAAATGCTCAAAGGAAACAACAAACAAACAACATTTTGAAGTGCAAACAGGATACTGTGAATAAGAATATATGTACTTATGTATATTCAATTGCACTTTTGTGTGTAGTTAGAGAACATAGGAAACCACTTACTAAGATTGATAAAATCTACCGAACAGCAGCTACAAGCGAGCGATCAACGCAATTGCGATGCACAACTCAAAGCATTTGCAAGCTTACTAAATCCACAAGGACTATTTAATAACTTTCAATTGGAAGACATAGAAAAGATAGGAAGGTAAGCAGAGCAACCGTAACAAAAAGGGTTCAATTGAAACTTTATATGTATTATTTAAGCTGAACGCGGCGTCAAAGGCTTCAATCAGTGCAACTGAAAAAAATAAATAAATGAAAAGTGAGCAAAAGAAGGAAACTGAAAATGAAGGGGTGTGGTAAAAGGAGCAAAGTTTTAAATCAAGAGGGAGTGATGCGTTGTAGGGCTGAGATGAGAGGTGCGAAGTGGGGGGAAGGAGAACAGAAGGGTAAAATAATTGGAATAAAGGACAGGGAAAAAATAAGCTGAACTGAAAGATATAAGCAGATAAGAATGGTAAACAAGAGCGAATTACGTTTTAACGGTAAAATCAGTAAAGCTACAAATATAAATTGATTTTTTAATACAAACAAATTGATAGCCCTAATATACATCGAAACTTAAAGCAAAAGTGAGATAAAAATGGCGAAAGAAGTAAAGAAAATCTGCTGCAATTCAAGCAATCAATATTCGCCTTCAAAGGCAGTGCATGCAGAAGCAAAATAGCCAAACGTCTAAACTCTTTGCTGTGTAAGCGCGAACATGTACATATATACATAAGATCCGCATGAAATTCCAGCGTATACAATGCAAGCGCTTGCAGGCATATCGAGCAAGGCAGCCACCACTACTAAATACAATTCGGCATTGTACACATACATATGTACACACAAAGGTAGAAAAGTAACCCGATAAGGAAACCGCGAACTACACTGAGAAAAAGGATTAGTTTCGACAACTAAAGATATTTAGTTCCCGAATTTTGACAATATTTGGGAACTGTTACCAAGGATTGGGAACTATTACCATCGATTGGTAATTATAACTAAATATATTAAAGCTTCTAATATTCATCTAGGTTGTAACAAATCGTTAATTTAGTTGAAGGGTTTGGTTAATACTAATAAATATTTCTTTGAAGCATATTTCTACAAATTCCATTCAACTTAACGTATGGTTCATAAAAGGATGTTATTAAGCTCTGCTAATGCAGATAAGCTTTCTTTCAACACGTGGTTTAGTCATAGTTACCAAATCTTAGTTGAGGCAACCACGATTTGGTTTGAGAGTGGAACATATTCATGCTTGTGAGCCACCCCTAAAGAATGCTGAGCGCTCTCTGAGCACATACGAAGAGCGCCAGCTGAGCAATGCACACAGTCCCACTTATTGAATCGTTTGAATGCGCTAGTATGCCGACCATTGCATTGTGCGTGGAAATCATTGCTCCGCTACCGCTGTTCGTATATGGGTGAAACACGCATGTGGTCCCAGAGCGCTCAGTAAGCTATGGCATATCGATCGCTGCGCCATGTGTGCTATGACATGCCCATACTTGTTTGTCACAGTTTCAGTTTTGCTATCATCGCGGGTTGTTTCAGTGCGCGCATAGTTTGAAGTTTAATTAAAAATATAAAGTTTGATGCCAACCGGGGTTTTTCAGTGGATATATAATTCATGTGAATTATAATTTGAAAGTGTCTATTTAGCTAAGGAAAAAGCAAAGCAGTATACTTCCAGCAGATATTGACCTGGGTTTTCGCACGACTGTTCCTGTTTCATCGTTGTTTTTTAGGAAATTCTTACCACCATATACATATGTATTA
>NW_016182658.1:0-5825 GCF_001687245.7 Rhagoletis zephyria | reverse complement strand
AAAAAAAAAAAAAATAACTGGCGGGTGACGGTAGGAGAGGACTAGGACAAAATAACCCATGGAAATAATGGAAGTTCTTAGCTTAACCGGATATGCACCATTGATTAATAATATGAGCATTATTAATTAATAATATTCGAGGTTTCTAGGAGTTATACTAAACTCTCTACGGCTACAATAAAGTTGGTTTAAAGCTCCTATACCTCAAAAACAGTGTTGGGCAGGGACTGCTTTTATTCTGTGTCCATACGAAAGCTTTCCATGGGGCCTGCATCTGCGATAACATGTATATTCATACATACATACAGTGGCCGACTTACCGTAAAGGCAACATAGGCAAGGGCCTAGGGCGGCAAAATTCAGGGGCGGCAAAATTTGAGTTGAAAAAAAATTATTTTTGTTTTTTTTTTTCAAGTTAGCTGCACTGGAAGTAGAATTTGTGTTTGTACATTTTAAGACATAAATTTGATATTCAATTATGCAATCAGAAAATAGGACAACACAATTAGGTATTTTTGATATTATTTAAATAATAATATTTAAAAATACTAATTTAGTATTTTTGAGATTATAGCTTCTCAAAATTTGTTAATGATGATAGCTTTCTTGAAAAGTTGAAAACCTTTACTCAAGGCAAATACCGCTTTTTCATCTTAAATTGTAATAAAAGTATAGTAATTAACACTAATATGACTACATATTACTATTTACTGCTAATTGTTCAAAATGTTTTTCTTATCGGAAAAAGGGCGGCAAATTCTGAATTGCCTAGGGATGACAAATATTCAAATACGCCATTGTATACATATGTATGTATAAATGCACATAAATAAAATGTGTCAAATTCGGTATGGACTTTGACATAAAATGTAATAAGTGCAGTGCACGAGCGGCTGTCAATTACAACCCCCGCTTTATACGAGTATCTAGCAAAGCACACGCTCGTAAGAATAAATTGAGCAAATATACGAAACGACAACTCATGCACGTACAAATGATTGCTACAAGTTTGAACGGCCCTCCGTATTTATGTAGTACATATACTTTTTTTTTGGAAGTTTGTGATTCATGCTGGCGCGGGGCAAGCTGCGACAATGACTGACATTGTGGCGTACTTCAAGCGGTCTGACAGCGTCGAATAACAACAATAGGGCGCATGGAATTACATATAGAGATTTGCATTTAAATTTTAATATGCATATGAGTAAGTGCATAAATAATCATATATGTATGTGTGTATATGTATATCCAGTTAGGCATATTTCTCATATAAATTTGTGCAAACACAACACTATGTACATTCGTATGTATGTGTTCGCATCTGCAGTTTAAGTCTACAAAACACACCTTAAAGACATATGTAGCATATATGTATGTACATATGTATGTATATATGTATTACCCTACATTTATTTACTTGCCCTAGCACTGATAAGTCACAGATATATTCAAACATTTGCTCCCCCTAAAAGCATGAGTCGCTTTTGACATATTCGCAGTAGACTTTTATCGTCGCAATTCGTATAAGAATGTGCACACATACACCCCGTGTCAAAACTATAAGCGCATCACATATTGACAATCTTTATGAATGTTCTTTTTTCTGTTATTTATTTTAAAAATCTAAATCACATTGTCAAGGCTTTTAATTCGATTTTTTTTTAATATTTTGAGTATGCAAATTCTTAACCCATTAAATTTTACCCAAAACTGCTTTATCAAAATCTTTCTAAGCGATCTAATTAAAAAGCGTGAATTTTTAAGAATGTATTTTTTTTTAATATTGCACAAAAAAAGAATAAACTTGATTTTTATAAAAAAACAACTGAATTAAAAAAAGTGTAAATTTGTCAATATGTGGTGCGCTTATAATTTTGGAATGGAGTGTTTGTTGCGCGTTTACTGGGGCTAATCGCAGCAAATAAACGTTGTCATGTGTAAATGTACTAGTAAGGTGAATAGCAACAGCAACAGCGACGACAACATAAAACGAGATGTTGCTGATGTTGTTAAATGTGAAAAGTGGTTCTGACGCATTGACAGCAACAAGAGTTTACTAAAGGGGTATTCTCTGGGTCTTGCAAAGCCCTTGCACGGTGAAAAGATTGCACGGATTGCACGGTAAAAATCAGTTTTCGTATGGGACAGCTTTGCAAACCGTACAATCTGTGCACCGTGTAAGGGCTATACTCGACTGCAAGAATGCCCCTTAAGTATGTGTTTATGTGAGGATATTAGCAGCACTGTACAACTGTGGTTGAAAGAAAAAAGGAATGAAACTGCTCACTCCTGTGCTACTACTCACTACTAAATGCTATCTTAGATGCCAAGCAAAGTGTAAAATATCTCTGAAAACGTTTAAGAAAATAAAAACCAAAAAATTTCTGAAAATTCCACATACATACATATGTATGTGTTATAAATGATCGAACAGTTTAAAAGTTTTCATAAACACTCTACCCATCATAGTCAATTTTAGTGTCACCAAAGTCAGTTTAGTATTTCTGGAAAGTCAACTTTTTAGTTGCAGTCTCATTTGTTATGCTAATCTTCTAAGTTTTTATTTTATTTTATTGCTCAATCGTTTAATCGCAGCACAGTTTGTGTTTATGAAGCGTATTTGTTGTTACTATACACTCTTGTGCACTTATTTACATACATACATATAAACAGAAGAGAATTTCCCAGCGTTGAATATTTTTATGACTAATAACAGCTTTTGTAAAGTTAAATTTTCTGAATGGGAAATGTGTGATTAGTAAAGACTTGGTGCAGTAAAAATAGTATGAATTACAAAAGAGCTTAAATTGGTTTTTACGAAATAAGAATAAACAAGTTTTTTTTTGGTAAAATAAATGCATACCTATATATGTACTTCAAAGCACCAACCCATCGATCTTCATAGAAACAACTTTTTGACGAATTTTTAACCGAATCTTGCCATTCTCCCTATGCTTCTGAAATAATTTTTAAATATCTTAGGTGAATTTATAACATTATAGCTTCATGAAATTAATTAATTAAGGGTCTCAAGAGGAGAATATAGAGAAGCAAGCCTTCCGATGCATTGAAGATGGAAACAGGGACCACAGCTGATTTCCATTCGAAGCAGCTTAGGTTCGACGGCAGTACCTTAAGGTACTCGCAGGTATTTTAAGTCATGCCCGTTCAGCCCAAAATCACTAGGATTTTAGTAAAAATATAGAGTGCTTCATAATTTGTACTTAACTCAGATTATGTATATTAGATACGTGTTTATTAAGTAGATACTTGTTGCGACGATCATTCAGAGATGCCCAAAGTGTTCTGGCGATTTAATGTCTGTAAAAGGTAGAATTTCACTTTAATGAGCAACCTCGTCAGTTTTCTAGTTTCCATCGCGATGGCCAGAAGCTCGGCCGATATGCGTGCGAATGTCTTGGCCATCCCATTGAGTGATCGACGGCATAGCAAATACTTTTAAATGCCTCAACATTTGACTCACTCATTTTATAGCCGCCCTATTTCTGAGCAAATCTGATTTCTATTCTTCCCTTGTAGGAAATCTTATTAGGAATTTAATATTGAAAAACTGGGTTGGTTGCGTGTCGTCTTCATTGCCCCTCATATTAGTAGAGAAGGAAATCATTGGACTCTATCCGCTTTCTTAGTGTTAATCATCTCACTGAGAGCCACCAAATTATTATCCCATAGAAGAAGGTAGGCCTCACCAAATCTGTTTAGATTCAAAGGTTCTAGACCCTAATTTTTGCCCAATCAGACTAAATATATTTATCTGCATACACACATAGGTAGTTTTCCAAGCAGTTAGCCTTGCAATATTTGTTGAGAGCAATGCTACTCTGAACTAATATTTTCCAATGTAGTTAAGTCAACTATTGTTCTCGGGTTCCTCCGAATATTCCTATGCAGTAATCAATATAATTAGCGAAGAATCCTAGCTTGGTTTAGTATTGGATAATTAAAATACTGCGGAAATCGTATTTTGGACCTAGGTTTCTGACCCGATTGAGCCAATGGACTGATGTCGAAACATATTCCACGATTACTGGAACTTTTCGCACATCCAGGCAGCTCTAAGAGCCTGAGATTTGAATCATTTGCATGACTGAAAGATTCTCTTAAAAAGTTATGAATGAACAACAAGCGCTTACCTTGAGTAGTTTGAGGACCAATTGATGGCTTATATTGTCGTAAAAATTAGGCCCCAAAAAAGCCTGTATAGCCAATAATGTGTGATTACACACAGCGAAGTGCTACATACTAGGGACGTTTGCCAGAAAAGTACACGAGATGACCTAAAAACTCTCACTGGTTGCCGGTTGGTCGGTATAATGCGGCTCTATGAAAAGACGGACTGTAGGTTTTTTGAGATGGCACAGTAAACTCTAGTTGACACATATTATAAGTATGATACCGTCCAGAATCTGAGCCCTTCTCTATTAAACTTAAACTTTTTCCTCAAAAGAAAAGCGTCTCCTCGACCAAGCTTATTAAGTTCAAGCTTATGTGTAGTAGTTTTGCCGTCCATTTAAATCCAAAGCAATTCCCTATTCAGCATTTACTTCAAAGTTTTCCACAAATTAAGTTAATCAGCTAATTTAATATGTAAACACGTACAAGGTTTTGAGTCATCGCTTAGCATGCTAAAAATAAAAGAAACTCCTTTGTTTAGGTTTTTCTTACACCCGCTTTTCGCCTCAAATGTGACAGCTGGGTGGTTTCGACATCGCAACAACTTCTGTACTTCTGTGTTAAAGGCAATTAGCTGCTCGCTTAATGGGCGTTATGTACACCCGCATAACATTTACTTTTATTACGAGTACAAGCTGCATACATACATACATTTATAGTACGTTTTGGTGTATGTGTGTTCATATGTAAGTACATACATTCGTAAGTGCTCCATACAGCAAATTGCTTATTTGGAATTTTGGTCCCGATGGAGCTACGAGCGAGTACGTACAGCGGCAACAGCTGTTTAATGCTTGTAAGGTCCAGCGAAATCCATGTGTATGCGTTTACGATATACTGAAAAGTATATTACATAAATACATTAAAAGTTATGAAACAGTGGAAAATGTTGCTTTTGATTACATCATTACCACTTCCTGTGGTGCTGGTAATTGATGACAAATTCGCAATGCTCTCGCTTTGTTAGTTACTTTTTTTCGAGCAATTTCTAATTTGTTTTTAATCTGAAACGTGTTTTAGTGAATTTTCGAAAGCTTGACTGAATGCTGGCGAAATTAGTAAATGAGATAAGCTTCTTTCACGTAAACTTCAGCTGTGCTTAAGCCAATGCGAAATGAAAGGTTATCAGCAGATCGGAAAGGCTCTAGCGCTTCATGACGAATACAAAATTTCGAGCAGTTTTAGTAGAGAGTGAACGCACTTTAATTATTTATGCGTGAAAACTTCACTCACTCGCACTCAGCTGGGTAAATAATTGATTTCCGAGTGAAATTTATGGGTTGAGCACACTTTTCAGGAAAATAAAAAAGTCGCAAATAGGAAGAAATAAAAAGAAAGTATTTTACAAATTTATGGCGTTTTCTTTTCTACCGAAAATTTTGCCTTTTCACTGCCGGCTGCGTAGTATTTGTGCGCAGAAGGCCATGAGAAGGCGAAATTTTTCGGCAGAAAAGAAGACGCCATTACATACACCTACTAGAAGAAGTTTTTATAATGTTCATAAAGTTTTTATTAAAAGAAAGGTTGTTCGTTAATTTTTCATAAAACTATAACTCATTCTATAATATTTATGAATCTTTTGAATATAAGTTCCAAACTTTGTCTGAAATTTACAAAAATTTTGCCAAATT
>NW_016182657.1:4208-5825 GCF_001687245.7 Rhagoletis zephyria | reverse complement strand
TCATGAAAGTACATAAAGTTTGGACTATGCCATTATAAATACGTTGAAAGCAATATCACTCAAATGTTCTCTACGTGTTCGTTTTCAGGTAATTTTCAGGTATCCAAAGATAAAAAACGAAAATTTCATATTCGATGATACTCAAAGTATACTCGATTCTACTTGTACTCAAAAGTACTCGAATGAAAAATTTGAGTTCAATGACCGTTAACAATATAACGGTCCATAAGGTGGAGAAAGGCGATTATTTTGGGAAATTGTAGTTCCTGCATTGGAAAACTGTCGACGACGCAACAACACAAAGTGAACTTAGACCAAGCTGAAAGATGCCCTTTCATATCCTCCAATTTTGAAATAGTGTTACTGGGAAGTGCTTAAACAGGAGACGTTAACTAATGGGAAAGCTAATCGTTTTCTTGTTTTTGATTCATAGACTGGCTTTACATCCTCCTCTAATTCGATACTACTCTTTTTCTCTTCACTTTTATGTACTTTTTAGTTATAACTCCAGCAAAATACAGTCGTCCACGTCGTAAGTCGTTTTTCATAATATATAACACAGACTTATTTTCAGTTGATATTCACAAGTTTAGCAAATAAGTAAATGCTTGCAATTTGTATTCGATATCTACCCATCAAATACTTGTACACACGTATACATACAAAAAATACTCAGTACTTGGTACCCACCCTATAAACATTTTGGCGAACGTTCGAAAATGACTTTCGATATCCAATAAGCATATCGAACTGAGCACGAACTCATAACCAACCTTAGTTTTCCAAGGTTCATAGTGTATTGGAAATACCTTCTAGATGGGTTCAAAAAAAGAATGAAAACCATAGTAACAAGAGAGGAAGTGAAATCCAGCTCATTTTCGAAGGGAAATATAAGACAATCACTCTCTCTCATTAAAATTTCAATTCGATAATGGGCAGGATTACGAATTCATAACGAAACGGAACCTTCGTTATCCAATGTATTTTCCCTTCGTTATGAATTCGTAATCCTGCCCATTATCGAATTGAAATTTTAATGATATATTTATGAACATATTTTTCGATACTGTTATTGGTATATTTATGAACATATTTATCGATAATTTATCGATATTTTTATCGAATTTGTTATCGATATTTTCATCGATTTTCTTATCGATATGTTATTGATTTTGTTATCGATATTTGTTTGATTTTGTTATCGATATAATAATCGATTTTGTTATCGATATTTTATTGATTTTGTTATCGATATTTTTACCGACTTTGGTATCGAAATTTTTCCGATTTTGTTTTCGATATTTTTACCGACTTTGGTATCGAAATTTTTCCGATTTTGTTTTCGATATTTTTACCGATTTTGCTATTGATATTTTTGTCGATTATGTCATCGAATGGTTGAAAACTATGCAGTGCTGCCAAGTTTTTCCATTTTAATACACTAGTCGAGTGGAAATTTTAGGCAATGGCATGAAATTTTCGATACGATTTGACTCTCGAAAAACGACTTACATTCGACACGACTCTCGGATTTAGCATCTGGTTGTACAAGTAAATTTATGATAAAAATGTAACCAGGATAATGAAAATAAAAAAATGCAAAGAAAAAAAAAAAAA
>NW_016182657.1:0-3667 GCF_001687245.7 Rhagoletis zephyria | reverse complement strand
AAAAAAAAAAAATCACTCATACGGTTATTCTAGCGCCGCAGCGAGAATTTTTTCCGGATATTTGTCATTGTGCGGCATAGCGTTGAGAATTGACAGTTACTGCGGCGACGACGAATGGTTCTCGAAGAATTACGGCCAAGAACATAAAATGTGAAAGTGCTTATGTGGTGAAAGCGTTTACATTTTTGTACCGTTATTGGTACGGTTCAAAATAGAGAAAAAGGATACAAACATGCGTGAAACGATTCCTATAACTCAGAGACCTTCCATTACACTGAGGGAGCGGTAATGTTTGGTGCAATGCCAAGACGGTCGGTCCAGCACACTCGTCAACCACATGAGTTTTTCAAACTTTCTATTAAACACCTTGAAGGCTTGGCTGAAGCATAGATGGTCAATATTGCTTGATTCAATCCATTGGCAGCAGATTTTGATCAAACTGATTGACAATATAGGGTCGCCTTAACATTTCCGCCACTGAATAAGATTTTCACAATTTTATGCTCTACATTTGCAAACACCATATTGTAGCCATCTTTGTGGTTAAGTTAGCGATTTCAGAAACTAAGCCTAATTCTATTTGGAAGGTGTTTTTTTATCGTCCCGGCGGCCCAATAAGTTCTTAATTTCTTAATAAATAGCTATCAATGTTTAGTTTACGTAGCAGTTAGTGGTCGTCAAAATCTTGTCCATGAGTGTTCTACAGCCATAAAATACGAAGAGTATATTTTTGCCTATATTTAGGCGGAATCATTTAGAAGCATTTAGCTTATATATTATGCTTGTACGAGGGTTGCTCCAAATATTTTGCAAAACCAACAATGAAAGAACCAACTTTTGTTATCGCGGTATATATACCCTTTTGTGTGTGTTCAAACCATTTGCATATCCAAATTTTGGTTTTGACCGATCAACGGTTTCTTTCCACGTTGACAAACCATGCCCACATGATTATTTCGAAATAAAAATAAGTCATTGGATTAGCTACCACTTTCCGAGTCTCGCAAATCAAATTTAACACACATAATTAGTGACCAGTCGCGCAGTATTAACAAAGAATTGACCATCATGCTAAAATTCGGCAAATTGCCAATTTTTTAACACTGACTTGACTGTACACAGGGTTGCCAGATTTGATTTTTCACCCTGAGATTCGGGGGTCTCCGATCGAATCTCCGTGCTTAGGGTTTGCCACAAAATTATCAGGTTTTATGCAAATGTTTTTTTTTTGAATGCACCAATTTCATTTTGACTCCAAAAAAACTTACATATGCATAAATATAGTACATAGCAGTTCAAATGAATTCTTCCGTAATGTGTGTTTAGTCAATTACTTTTGTGCCGTTAGCCCAGGAAAGACGACGAATGCTTTCACATAGGCTGTGACCTTCTGGGGTTGAGTTAGAGTTGTGTTAAGAAATGATAATAAAAACTAAAAAATTGAAAACTAATAATTCTATTTTTTAATCTCGGGGTCTGGCCATATGAAAAGGAAAAGTCGAGTCGCTTATTATCGGCGATTTCTGGTTGTTGCCCATGACCTTTAAGTACCAACACTTTACAGCTCTGGTGTACCATTTGGCATATTTTTTGCAAATTTCTGATGAACGTTGAAATTTTTGGTTAATCTGAAAAAAAAAAAAATAAGCGTTTAGCTTTCTTAAAAAAATTTAACTTTCTGATATGCAATGATTGAAAATGTCGATAAGAGCAAGTAATACTTGGCTGCGCGTAATCTTGCAGGTGGTTTGCGGGTGTGAACGTCCATAAATTACATTTTTTTGCAAAGAACTTTATTGCATTTTGATTATAAATATTTATAAAATATTCTTGCAAATATTTGAAGATTTTGAAAGAAATGCATAAGCCAATCAAAATTATATTGATAAGGAGTAAAAAAAAACATTGGCGCTTCACACATTTTGATAAGTGCATGGCCGAGCTTCTCCTCCTTGAAGCTGGAAACAAATGGAGAAATGTGTAAGAAAGAAATGTTGCAACGATAAATGGTTCGTAGCAAATACTTTTATTTTTTTTTTATTGACATGACCTTGAATTAAAGTAACAACTGAACAAGACACCACTCGATGATAAATACCAACGGGTCAAAAAATACCCAATAAATATTTCAAAAATTGCAGAACTAGGGACCGATCAAAGGTGGGTTATATGTGAAATTTCATCGAAATTGTTTGACTGGAATTGGTACCGGCTTTTAGCGGGTTAAATTGAAAATAAAAATACAACAAACAAAAACACAAATATGCATTAATTGCACGGATTTGCAGGAAAGGAGTTGTAGTTGTTGCTGAGTAACTGGGAAATCGAGTCCGAACTCGAGTTCAAAAGGGCGATTGAGAATGTTGACATATTTTAGGTTGTAATATGCATGAAAAATTGCGATATTTCAGGTTATGCCGGGGACCGAAAATAATGATTTTTTAAAAATTTCAATGAAAAAAATCAAAAGGTTCAAAATGTAGTAGAACAACTTCGAGTATATAAATGTGCAAGTTTTTTCATGCTCTGTATGGATCTCTTACGATTTCAAAATGTTTGAGCGATATCTATAAAAATTATAACTAAGAATTACATTTTGATTTGAAATTAATCGCTCAAAAAAAAAAAACATTACATATCGAGTTATACCTTTTTGATCAAAAATAAAACTAATTTTTCGAGTGTTATTTTTTTGCTCCGAAGTAATTATATTCGCTGATCAGTTCAGAAATTAAATGTATTTGTGATTTGCTTCCCTGAACTGAGATGACGTTAGTTGAGGTGATTTGAGGTAAGGTAGTTAAGTTGAGTTGGGGTGACCTGAGGTGTGGTGAGTTGAGGTGAGGTGAGTTGAGGTGTGGTGAGTTGAGGTGTGGTGAGTTGAGTTTAGGTGAAGTGAGGTGTTTTGAGTTTTTCGATCAGCCAAAAAAAAAATAAACTCAGAAGTTAATTTTTATTTCTGAGAGAAAAAATAACGCTCAAGAAATGAGTTTTATTTCCGATCAAAATAATAAAACTCAAAAAATAATCATTATTTATGATGAAAAAAATAAAACTAAAAAAATATAAAACTCATAATATAATGATTATTTTTGATCAAAAAGAAAACAACGCACAAAATAATTATTATTTCAGAGCAAAAAAATAACGCTCGAAAAATTAGTTTTATTTGTGATCAAAAAAATATAACTCAATAAATGATTGTATTTTCTGAGCAATACAATAAAACTCAAAATGTGATTATTATGATTGATCGCAACTATTAAAATCTCAAAATAATGACGAAAAGTTAATTTTGTTGATAAAACTCATAATTATTAGGGTCTCTGGGTTCCGCACGTAGCGGAATGACTTTTTTGCTCTATCTCATCTACATATCGTCGCCTCAGAAAACGGATGACGAATGTGCAAAATCACGATTTTGGGATTTTGATGCAGATTTACTAAGTTGGATATNACATATCGTCGCCTCAGAAAACGGATGACGAATGTGCAAAATCACGATTTTGGGATTTTGATGCAGATTTACTAAGTTGGATATGCTTTTTCGATTTCTGCAATCCATTTTTTTATATCTCCATTAGTTTTTGAGATATTTCGTGCGCAATTTGTCGTATATTACATAATATTAATGATTGGGTATGCCTTTTGTTGTATGTGTTGAAAA
>NW_016182656.1:0-5825 GCF_001687245.7 Rhagoletis zephyria | reverse complement strand
ATGTGGGCGTGGTTATTGTCCGATTTTAAAAAGTTTCGGCCATTTGGTATGCTGTACTACGGCCAACAACTGTGCCAAGTTTGGAAGAAATTGGTGCAGTGGTTACCAAGCTATACACATGTAACCATAAGTGGGCGTGCCTACGCCCATTTTCCAAAAATTTATAATATTCTTATTTCGCGTCTAAAAATTATAGTAAATATTAATTTTGAGTGCATAATCTTCAGTAGTTACCAAGATATCGCATTTTCGTATTTCTGAAAATGACCGTTATATGGGAGGTAGGCGTGGTTATTGTCCGATTTCGCCCATTTTCAATACCATCCGTCCTACGCCCGAAAGAAGTGCACATACGAAGTTTCGTTAAGATATCTCAAGTTTTACTCGAGTTATCATATGCACAGACGGACGGACAGACGGACGGACGGACAGACAGTCACCGCTTAATCGATTTCTCTTTTCATTCTGATCATTTATGTATACATTTGTCTATATCTATCTCGATTCGTTTTGCCTGTTACAAACAACCGTTATGTGAACAAAGTTATAATACTGGTGTGCACAAGTGCGTTCAAGTATAAAAAGTGAAGTTCAATATCTAAGTTTTCCAATTTTTAAGCTTAGTTCACAGCTGAAGAAGAGTTACAAGAAATGTTTTTCATTATTTCTTTCGATTGCAAAAAATACTTTGCCATTGTTTTACATTTCCTTAAAGAAATATTTATATACATAACAATTTTAATACAAAATTTCTTTTTCATTTCTTGAGCGTGTTTTTATATGCTTTTTTTTCTTGGGAGCTTTAAAATATGATTTAGGTTCAAAAGTAACATTATTCCAAATGGGGTTAAGACACCTTATATTTAAGAAGTGACATAACCCCAAGTACAAAAATTGGCCTTCTATCACTGTATAAGGAACCACTTAAGGTAATGTCATGGTACCGTGCGAAAATTATTCGAAGTTAACTACTTTAGCTTGGTGAATATTCAACATAAAATAGGTGAACTGCGGAATGTGAACGAGTTCACACAAAAAATTCATGATAAGGCTGAATATAACAATATTGTGTAATTTATAAAGCGCAGTATATCGGATATTAGATAGATAGAATATTCGAATCCGACTCGTATTTTTTTACATGGTATCCGGAATCCGGTTATTCGGCAAAATCTCTATCCGGCACATCACTAGATAACTGGTACATATTTTTAAGCTCCGTTTTCGGCATTAATATCCGCAGTCTAGTTATTACACCGCTAAGCTATTACAAATCGACGATGCTGTTAGTAATCACAAGTAGCTATGCTACTTTCGCATCGTGGTAATCGTCAAAAGTGTTAGTTAATAACCAGGGCTCGGAATCTCATGCACTAAAAAATCGAAAATATGCGCATATAGTGTGTATTCAAAATTCAAAAATATGCGCTATAAACAAGTAAAATATACAATTAGAAATATTTTCCTAATATTTTATTGCCGGTACAAAAACAAATAACAAATATATTTTAACAAGATAATAACGAAAACAATTAACTTCTAAATACAATACATATTTATGCATAAAATTAGTTTATAATTTTAGCAGACAGTCACAATCTTGTGGAAATAGAAACATTGACAGTTTAACAGTGGTTCAGATGAATATTCTGTTGGTTTAAGTGGTGACAAGCTATTAGTAAGTTTGCCATTTATATTCCACAACTTGTACTACCTACAGCCGTTTAGCGACTTAAATGAATTTCAGTACGTCATACAGAGAGAGGCAGCTGCACTCCAAAACATTTTGCAGGAATGGCTTGCCGAGTGTCTTAAGCCTCATCCTTGCGAGAGCTGGACACTCGCACGGTAAGTGTTGAACTGTCTCTTTTGAGCCAGAATTATCGCGACTGTGACAAAACCTGTTGAAGGGTAATGCAATCCTTTCGGCATGTACATCACCGGGACAGTACCCTGTGCACACTGCAGTAAGTTTGTAGGTATCTTCTTTGTTCATTCTTAAGAGAGCTTTGGCTGTAAGAGGTTCGTAGGAAACCCAGAACTGCCGGGTAATCCTATACGATCATTCACAGTTCCACCCCTTCTTGGCCTTCGAGTGTTATATTTCGGTAATTTTTGTGTGTGACGCATTCAGTGCGGAGCCGCACCTTGCCAGTTCGTCCACGCCTTAATGGCCGCTTGGCTATCCGAGAATATATTCAGATGAATATTTGGAAAAAATTATAGGCAATTTTATGTCGAGAGTTTTCGCACTAAATTTAAATGGTTGTAAATCAAAAAAATGCGGATATATGCAAAACTATATGCTTTTATTATAAAATATACTAAAATATGCGCACTAAATATGCAGAAACAGGTATTTTTTGCAATATATGCAAAACTTTGCATTTACTGCAAAATATGCAAAAAAAAACTAACGATTGAATGCCATTTTAAAGGAAATTTCATGATTCGTAAAGAAAACTTAACCATTTCCGTTTGAAGATGCCCAATAAAAACATGCATTTGCATGAGATTCCGAGCCCTATTAAAAAAGTACTCGTGTGATACTATTATAATCGTGCAGGCTACTGGTACACACATACATATTTATATACTGAGAAAAGAGTTTCTCTCAACACATGATTTTGATATAGTTACATTATTTGGTTATAGTTACCAAATCATGTGTTGGGAGAAATATATTTAGCTGACTTTTTTCTGAGTGTACAGGGTGTCCTTGACCACCCCTCTCCATTCCCTCCATTTTAGAGCGGGTGGACGGGTGGGCTGGTCGTCTGGGACATCCTGTATACATAGATATGTACATATCTGTGCCGTTCAATTCAATTAAAGTTTCCCTTTAAAGCCACATTTGATTGGGTTCCCAAACAATGTTTTAACGTTTCACTAGCCGAAGAGGTGTAGTTCATGATGCCCTTTTAATAAATATATAAACATTTTCAAGGGAAACTGATTATTTTTTTATTCAAAGTCAAGCCTTCTAAAGTCACTTAAGCTACTTTAATTGAACGGCACAGATATATTACCACTCTTTATATACTCATTCATATCTTCATCTTTGTTTTTCTTCCATTTCTCACAGATACTTGGTAGTACCATGTGCCATTTGGTGCCATTCTTAACCACCGTAGCTATATTGGTCAGTTCGATGACGCTTGTGGGCATCGCTTTGGATCGTTATTTTGCAGTCATGAGAGCCGTAATTAGTTTTTGGAATCCTGGTGCCATTTTCTGCGTGCTCAGCATGCTCACTATTTGGGCAACATCCATGGGCATCTCTTATCCAGCGTTACGCGTTTATAACTTATATCCCGTTTACATTCTTACTGTTGCTACAGACGCTAACGTTGATGGCTCACTGGAAAACTTCACTACAGATTCATCAGCAACGTTGTCGTCAACCGAAACTACATTTACGTCTTCACCCATTGTCGCAACAGATACACAATCTGGCTGGGAACAAGAGGCCTTCAACAAAAATGTGTCATACATACCGGTGACACAGGATGCGCTTGTGATTATGTGCGCTTGCGCCAAGGTAAGAATAGTTGGTGCTTTTTACAAAGCGTATGGGGGGTGGGGGGAGAGGGGGAGGGGCTTGATGGTTGATGCAGTATTTGTGTGAACTGTGGCAATTGACGAAGCTGCTTATCTATCTTTTCTGTCCACTGCCGATACATGCAGCTGCTATTTTCCCGGCAAAATAGATCGATTGCTCTAATTAGTGTTTCTGGCGATGTATCTACCGCTTGTCAGCACGCAACACAATTATTAGTAACGATTTTTTTGCTATTTTAGCCTGGCAGCTATTGCTCCGTTTATTAGCACTGCTGATGATAACCGTGATAACAACTCTTTAATTCGTATACGTAATATTTTTCCTTTCTTTCAGTCAACTATCATAACATACTACTTCATTGTGTTCTACATAATTTTCCTACCTTCAATAATTGCCTTTGTATGGATCAATGCAGTTATTGCCAAACAGCTATGGAATAGACGTCATACTGCCGCCGCCATTGATGAGAAACAATCAAATGAGGCGAAACATTTTCGAAAACGCCAACAGGTCCAAAGTGGTGGTGTTTATTTGAAAAAATCTGATGACAAAGAAGACACAAAGGAACCAGCCATTTTCAATTTAGCAACTATATCTAGTAGTGTAGCGGCTGTCGAATATGCCCGCGTCAATGGACCCAATCCAAGGGATCCAAGCCACATTAGCGCAAAACCATATATTTTAACATGTACACCAGCGCAATTAGTGCCAACCAAACCCTACAACAATCGCGAAGCGCGTCACATTCGAATGTTCATCGTCATTATTGTGTTAATTTCCACATTCCTCTGTCTCCGCTTACCCGCGTGGANACGCCCCACATATGGAATCGTGCCTTAACTTTGCCTTTGGTATTCTAAATCTAACCAGTTCGATGTTGAATCCGTTCTTGTATACCTACCTGTCAGAGACAATTAGAATTGCACATACTATTAAGAGAACTGTGCGCAAAGTAGTTTGTGGATGCGGGTTGCGTCAGCAGAAGCATAATCACGACGCCACGCGGCCAACAGCGACTTATGGCGGTTGTGATTGTGGTGGCATACCTTTGGAACATTCTACACGGATCTGTTGTGGGAGCCGTTGGCTGGATAAGTTCGGTTTTTGTACTCAGAAACTACTTTGCGAATTCCTTTGGAGCAATAGTAATAATAACAAAGAGCCAATACACCTAATCTCGGATGATGGACCAAAAGTAAATAGCTCGATGGATGCTAATGAGAAGGACGAGGGTATCGATTGTGGTGCTGAAAGCATTGACTCCGATAAACAGATTTCTCCTGGGCTGTTGATGTCTTCTTCGGTAAAAATACCAATGTAATCGATGTCATGACAGTGCAATTGTGTATAAAGGTTCCGTTTGTCTAAACTTAACCTACGTAAGAAATCGTCAATGATTAGTCAATGTGTCAATTTAGAAAGAAGCAAAAATATTTTGTTTTTCAGATGATTATCACTTTGCCGCCTATAAGCTATATCAAGAAATTCCTGAAAAATAATATATTGCGTTGGCCAATATATTTATTAGGTTACGTTACGTGAATTACGCTTGAACTAACTTAGCCTTAAAAAGTGTTTCTTATTTACAAGTGTGACTTTGTTTTGTAGTTTGGAATCGTAGAAAACTGTAAAACATATATAGATATGTGCGTATAATGGATATGAATATCGTCGTTTTAAGTACAAAACCGCGTATCAGGAAAATGCAAAACTCCGTATGTGAGATTGCCATGATTTTGTAGGAGATTGTAAAGCTAGTCATATTTCAAAACGATTCTCTCTTTTATCCCTAATTATCTCTTCTTTTTATATATAAGTATCGATATTTAAGTATAAATGGATAAGGGCTTTTTTGGCACAAATGTCAGTTACGAGGTTTGGCAGAACGACGATACGCGGTTTTGTATTTTAAACGACGATATATTCCGTGTCAAATCGACGTGTTAGATTCGACCCCTATAATGAAGTCTTACCAGCAGAAAAAAAAAATGTTTGCAAAAGTTATGCGAAATTCAAAATTTCAAAATTTATTCCAGCTTTTCAAGTTTATTTTGTTAATATCTCAAAAATTATTATAGCTGCAAAAAACGTCTTGGACTCATTTTAAAAAGAGGATACCTGGGGCTACAAAAATATATGTATTCAAAAAATAAATTTGGAAAATGCGAAAAATTGCAAAATTGCTAAATTTTCAAAATTGAATAAATCAAAAACCAATATTTTTTTGGGAAAATTTTTTATGCAAGGCACATCTGCATGTTTT
>NW_016182655.1:5011-5825 GCF_001687245.7 Rhagoletis zephyria | reverse complement strand
TTGTAAGAGAAACTTATGAATATAGATTTAAATTATTTTAGAATTAAAACTATTTTTCTAAATCTATGGTATTTATGTATGTATGTGCTTTTGTTCGATATTATATAGCGGTTGAGTTGAGTTTTTATGAGTTTTCGTTATGAAGTGATGTAAAACAAATCAGGATAATTTGAGCTCTATGGAGTAAGTGAATTGCTTATTGCCTATGGTAGTGTGAAGTACAAAAAAAATATATTGTTTCGGCATCCCATAAACTAGCAGATAGAATTTAAAAGTACCTCGAAGCGCTGTAGAGATGTTTTAGAAGAAAAACCTCTCATATGGACGTGGATGGTGAAAAACAAATCGGGATAATTTGCGCTTTATGGAATAAGGGAGCTGCTTATTTCCTATGGCTGTATGATATACAAAAAATGTGGTTTGGCATGCCATATACTGGCAGAGAGAATTTAGAAGAACATCGATGCGCTGTAGAAATGTTTTAGAAAAAAACTTTCATATGGACGTGGATGATGAAAAACAAATCGAGATAAGTTGAGCTTTGCAGAATAAGTAAATTGTTAATTGCCTATGGTAGCGTTATATGCAAAAAAAATATGGTTTTATCATGCCATATACTAGCAGAGAGAATTAATGGAACATCAATGTGGAGTAGAATATTTTAGAAAAAAAATTTAATATGGATGGGTACGTCAACTTGATAAAAAAAATATTTAACTTAATGTTGTAGAAAATTGCTATGAAATGTCATTCCGTAAATTCCTAAAAATGGAGTGTTGGTATCGAAAGTCCTTGCTTAATTAAAAAAAAAAAA
>NW_016182655.1:0-4861 GCF_001687245.7 Rhagoletis zephyria | reverse complement strand
AAAAAAAAAAACATACGAATTTTGTGGAGAAATACGCAAGTAGAATGGAGAAAGAATAATCTAAGAAATGGGAATGGATTCTTTAGCATTTTTCTAGTGCATACTGATCAATTTATATGCCTGAATAAGAACTGTATCACAAAAAAAGGCAGCTGCTACTGATCAATTTATATGCCTGAAAAAGAACTGTATCGCAAAAAAAGGCAGCTGCTACTTCATATGTATCGTAGAAAATATTCTAGAACATTCGTCGGAGAGATCTTCGTAAATGTGTATGTATACAGGAAACTATTCATATATGTATGAGTGTAGGTATATATTAAATATATAGTATGTATAACAGCAATAAACTACGCAGCTGCATTTAAAATAATAGCTTGGAGTGAGTGAAACGAAAGTAGACTTGTGTGGTGTGGAAACTTTTGCGTATACACAAAATTCGTCACCAGGTGTAGAATCACGTATACATAATTTTCGTACTAAGTATNATGGTAGCGTTATATGCAAAAAAAATATGGTTTTATCATGCCATATACTAGCAGAGAGAATTAATGGAACATCAATGTGGAGTAGAATATTTTAGAAAAAAAATTTAATATGGATGGGTACGTCAACTTGATAAAAAAAATATTTAACTTAATGTTGTAGAAAATTGCTATGAAATGTCATTCCGTAAATTCCTAAAAATGGAGTGTTGGTATCGAAAGTCCTTGCTTAATTAAAAAAAAAAACATACGAATTTTGTGGAGAAATACGCAAGTAGAATGGAGAAAGAATAATCTAAGAAATGGGAATGGATTCTTTAGCATTTTTCTAGTGCATACTGATCCAATTTATATGCCTGAATAAGAACTGTATCACAAAAAAAGGCAGCTGCTACTTCATATGTATCGTAGAAAATATTCTAGAACATTCGTCGGAGAGATCTTCGTAAATGTGTATGTATACAGGAAACTATTCATATATGTATGAGTGTAGGTATATATTAAATATATAGTATGTATAACAGCAATAAACTACGCAGCTGCATTTAAAATAATAGCTTGGAGTGAGTGAAACGAAAGTAGACTTGTGTGGTGTGGAAACTTTTGCGTATACACAAAATTCGTCACCAGGTAGAGAATCACGTATACATAATTTTCGTACTAAGTATATAACTATGTATCTATACATTATGTATACATATGACTGAAAAAAAAAATACTTGTGATACAGAAGTGCGCACCTAGTATGGAAAATTCCAATTTCGCAACGCGGCGTTAACAAATGGCAGTTCAGATATGTACGACGCAGTTTTTAGATACGAAAAAAGGTATGACTCATATATGACGTTAGGAGAAAAAAAAATCTAATATATCAATTATATAGGTATGTAGGTATTTAGGTACGTAAAATATAAATCGTTAAATATATAAAATTGTCTAAATATTACATATCTACATATGTATATGTATATATAAAAAATTAACGCCAGAACACTTTTGTGTACCTTACTCATTTTCCACATCCATTTGTGGCCAACACACACACACACACCATCCTCAACGCAGTTTTCTGCCTTCGGCTGTACGTGTTTGCCTGCTTGCCTTGCCTGCCTGCCTGTATGTCTTCACTCAACAACACATTCCTGCCTGGCCTGCCCATAGATTCCTCTCAGTCAAGAGTACATCTCAGTCATCCTGCCTAAACAGATCCTAGCAACGCAAAAACTTTCCTCAGCATTACGTCAGATCTTTGCGGGCAGACAGATATGTATATGTACCAGTTATGGTAAGCCAGCAGACCAGAAGTAAAATTCCATGCGTTGTCTTTTTGCCTAGCCTCCTCTCTTAGGTAATGTTATTTCCATATATGCTCAATGTACTCATTGTATAATAACGCCATCTCAGCTAACCGGGATCATCTTCCTCTAATAAGACTTGCAACTTCTTCCAAAAACACCAACTTCCGTTAACCATTTTTGCAGACTTCATTTTTCAACCAATACTCAAAAAACACTGTTCTCTTCTTTGAAAACCGCTGAACCCAAGCAAAAAAAAACAATTTATTCACTTTCTTTAACTTTTAACACTTTTCAAGATTTCTTTCTATAAACACTCTGCTGCACGGCCAAAGTACAAATGTTGGCGTGCTGGCTAGCGCTGCCCTATTTATACCTGCTAGCTGTGCAGCTCAGAAAATTCGTGAAAATTCTACTAGCGATAGTATTGATTTTCGCTTCAAATCTTCCGTTTCGCTTTAACATATGGGTATTTTATGAGTCGCCTTTTCTGCTTTGTGTGGCACNTCCATATATGCTCAATGTACTCATTGTATAATAACGCCATCTCAGCTAACCGGGATCATCTTCCTCTAATAAGACTTGCAACTTCTTCCAAAAACACCAACTTCCGTTAACCATTTTTGCAGACTTCATTTTTCAACCAATACTCAAAAAACACTGTTCTCTTCTTTGAAAACCGCTGAACCCAAGCAAAAAAAAACAATTTATTCACTTTCTTTAACTTTTAACACTTTTCAAGATTTCTTTCTATAAACACTCTGCTGCACGGCCAAAGTACAAATGTTGGCGTGCTGGCTAGCGCTGCCCTATTTATACCCGCTAGCTGTGCAGTTCAGAAAATTCGTGAAAATTCTACTAGCGATAGTATTGATTTTCGCTTCAAATCTATCCGTTTCGCTTTAACATACGGGTATTTTATGAGTCACCTTTTCTGTGTTGTGTGGCACTGTGGTATTGAATACATATGTACGCTATGTATATACTTTGACGCACACGTATTTGTTAGCTGTGTTGTGTGTGTCTTATCGGCGAATAAGCCCAGCCAACCAACGGAGTCCGCAAGGTATACAATTTTGACTTCCTGTGCGGTGCGCTAATCCTTCTAGGGAAGCTGTGGAAAGATACCCTAAGGAGCCTATCCGCCAAACAAAAGTGCCTTTTGAATATATTTAAAAAAAAAAATGTGCCAATAGGACTTCTTTGAATGAGTGATTTCGGTGTTCAAGAAAGCTCACACAGATAATCCGCAAAGACTTCGTGCGTCTAGGATTTTTTAAGAGCACTCCTTAAATCATCCGAAGATAACATAGACGCAGTGCTTTCGTGATTCGAAAAAGGTCCGAAGAGGAGGCTCAAAATGCTCCTAGTTTTATTTATAATTACAGTAAAACCCGCTTAAGTACCTCACGAAAAATTTCACCTTTTTGAGTTACTTAAAAGAACCCGTTTAAGTACGTCGATACGGGTACTTAACCGCTCATAAATATTAAAGTAGTTACTTCTTCTTGTTAACTTAAATTNTAAGCCCAGCCAACCAACGGAGTCCGCAAGGTATACAATTTTGACTTCCTGTGCGGTGCGCTAATCCTTCTAGGGTAGCTGTGGAAAGATACCCTAAGGAGCCTATCCGCCAAACAAAAGTGCCTTTTGAATATATTAAAAAAAAAAATGTGCCAATAGGACTTCTTTGAATGAGTGATTTCGGTGTTCAAGAAAGCTCACACAGATAATCCGCAAAGACTTCAAAGACACATAAACAAAAACTTTATAAAAAAATCGATAAAGCAATGTTGTAATTTTTATAAGAATTCAATTCTTTAAAGTCATTGTCTATACATATTTATAAATACATACAGTGATGGACATATCTAGCATTTTGGACCAAATTCAAAATGATGTTCACCACTTATAACTATTTACTAATTTTTAAGGTTTTTCAATTAAAACACAGTTTATTCCCTAACAAATGCCTTATAAAGGGCTGTTTGCAGCTCTCAAGAAAAACGAAAAATCCTAATAAAATAACGTACAAGAAATGGAGNACGTCGATACGGGTACTTAACCGCTCATAAATATTAAAGTAGTTACTTCTTCTTGTTAACTTAAATTAATAAATCCTCGAATAAAACATGAACATTTAATGAAGTATACGTAGTTTACAACCAAGATTGTAGAATTATTGAAACACATAAACAAAAACTTTATAAAGAAATCGATAAAGCAATGTTTATATTTAATAAGAATTCAATTCTTTAAAGTCATTGATTATACATATTTATAAATACATACAGTGGTGGACATATCTAGCATTTCGGAGCAAATTCAAAATGATGTTCGCCACTTATAACTATTTAGTAATTTTTAAGGTTTTTCAATTAAAACACAGTTTGTTCCCTAACAAATGCCTTATAAAGGGCTGTTTGCAGCTCTCAAGAAAAACGAAAAATCCTAATAAAATAACGTACAAGAAATGGAAAAGACATTTTCTACTGTCAAAATTTCTTAAATCATTTTGCATCTCTCAAGAAAAATATCTNTGTAACGCTGCCCCTGAGATTCAAAATATGTAAATATTTTAAGGAATTTTAAAAGAGCACTTAAAAGAGGAAAATTATAGGTAAATGGTAAATGGGGTACGAAAAATTGAGATACTTAGGAGGGTTGGGTAAATAAGCGGCGAGGTACTTAAGAGAGGGATTTTCTTCAGATTACATTAAAATATTCACGGTGCCCAAAAATGTTGGTTACTTAAGCGGGTTTCACTGTAGTAAGTAATGTATCATTTTTTTTAAGTTTTCCTTTTTATTGAAAACCACATTAAACGGTATTTTATATTGATTATTAATTTTCTGGATAATCAAAAAATTTAAACGGAGANACGGTGCCCAAAAATGTTGGTTACTTAAGCGGGTTTCACTGTAGTAAGTATTGTATCATTTTTTTTAAGTTTTCCTTTTTATTGAAAACCACATTAAATGGTATTTTATATTGATTATTAATTTTCTGGATAATCAAAAAATTTAAACGGAGAAACTATAAAGGCTATTTTGTATCTTTTTTCATAAGTTTTTTTTTTTT
>NW_016182654.1:0-5825 GCF_001687245.7 Rhagoletis zephyria | reverse complement strand
AGTTAAGTACAAAAAATAAATTCTTTAAAAGTGACAACTCAAAATTCCGCATTAAATTATGCACTAAAAATGCATGATTCAATAATGAAAGGTTTTGTAAGAAAAACTTTCTCTCGCTCTAATTTTATCAATGACACTCCCACCCTACTCCTAAAAACAAAAACAGTGATATTTCTTTTCCAAATTTCTTTGCAAGTTTTAAGAAAATTTTTAAATTGTTAGTAGTGAAATTTTTACTTTTTAAATTTGAAGAAATTTTTGTTCTTAATTCGCTGGCGCCAACAAGACAAAATGGGTGAGAATCGTTGGACTACAGAAATTCAATGTAGGCTAAAGAGACGAAATTCCCGTAAATGCCGAAATGTATTTGTCGATATTCGTGGAGACCTTTTGATTCTGCCAAGTCGCTGTAAAGTAAAGCGTGCAATGGTTTTGGTAAATGAGCCAACGAAAGTATTTAGCTATTGTCCTGCGCAACACAATCCTGGTATCTCGGAATCAGACTTTGACGCAATATAACATTGCCAAACCGCATCCATAGGCCCAATCGTCACACGACAGCTCGGTTTAGTCAATGGCGCGATGTAATTGCACACTTAGAAGGTGTACGCACGAGGCGAATGTTGGCTGGCGACCAACTTTGTTGAAAGCGATTAGTTGAAAGGCCGTTCAACCAAAAGTAGAATGCAAAGTTGAACAATGCAAACGCCTTTTTATGGCGAATATTTTGATATTTTTTTATATTTTGATATTTTTGAACGCAAAAGTTGCCTGAAAAATCGCCTCGTGCGAAAGCCCCATTACGCCACTTCTCCTTTGACGATGTAGATCACGTTCCCTATCTCAGACGTTCAGTAGCTGCGTGTTCTTTTTATTCTTCCTGAGTATATACATAGAAATATTTATTTTTAATAACAATCGGGGGTTATATTCGATGTAAATAAGCTTGTTTAAATTAAATAATTAAATCAAATTCGTTTTTGTTTTAAAATACCACCATTTACTATT
Source organism: Rhagoletis zephyria (assembly GCF_001687245.7). Classification (NCBI taxonomy): domain Eukaryota; kingdom Metazoa; phylum Arthropoda; class Insecta; order Diptera; family Tephritidae; genus Rhagoletis; species Rhagoletis zephyria. Next base: position 4,817 of record NW_016182654.1, on the reverse strand, counting down.
ATCCACACCTTTTTATGGAATTTAGCTCCCATTTTAGGAAGTGTGATTGAATTCTTCCCCTTTTTCTCCTGCTTCCATAAACCATCCCTGTGGGTGGGAGTGCCAAATTTTATAAAAAAGCTACTTACAAAACCTTTATTAATTGAATCATGCTAAAAATGTACACAGAGCTTTTATTTACCTTTCAGCAGAAGCTGGAAAAATTTTGGTTATATTTTTTTGAAAAACCTTAAGTAAAGTCTTTCTTATCCATGTGATTAGCTTGTGCTGAGAAAGATTTTTTCGCATTTTCTGACGAACGTGCAATTTTGAGTTGCGTCACTTTTGAAGATCGCGTTTAATAACATACATACATATGTATGTACATATATACATTCATATATTTATTAGGGTGATTCAGAAATTTTTTTCTCCTTGGAACCATGCTCAAAAGTTTCATTTAGACGCCAAAATGAGTTGCCAAAAATATTAGCCCTTAATATTAAGAACGTCCGCATCAAACTTTTCGATTTCCCATAAGAGTAACACAAGAAAAGATTATTTTTTTTTTTACTTATGATTTTTATATTTAACGAACGATACGTTGTATCATGACAAAAACACTACAAGGTAAATTCATTCTTTCAATTCGTCGGCCATGATTTTTTTCTGACGTTTGTAAGCATTTTATTATCACCTTGTTATGTTTTTATCCATGCGTTGTACTATAAAAGTCTTGGAATATTTTTGTAGAGAATTAAAAGCTCTACAATAAAGGTTGCAAGACATTTTTCGATAGGTCTACTCGGTCAAAAGTTATTCAAGGTCAAAGTCGAATTCACCACTAATTTAGCCAGTTTTTTTCAAAAAATTCTAAAATTTTTACATTAAGAAACAGATTGACCAGTGGTATCAATCAAAGCAAATCGATTTTTTAATCGTTGACCTGATAAGAATATATTTTTATCATCCGTTAGGTATTTTTCGACATTTAATTTAGCAATGTGGCTTCCTTTTTCTTTTGTGTTGAAAACCGTTTCCGTTAAGCACATTTTAGTAACTTTTTCTTTTCGTCTAGTATTTTTAGAATTTTTTTTTTTAACGCATATTATTTCCCACACATTGGAATACCAGCCTGAGACCGCTTGTTTTCAACTTTATTAATTGTCAATAGAAGGTTTTGTTTATAATGGTTTTTGAGAATATTTTGTGAAAAAAAAATACGGACATAACCTCTTTTCCTCTTTCCTCTTTTATATGTAATATAGAAGATAGATTTATCTCTGAGAGGTCGGGCGGGAGCATTAAAGGACAGAAGCGATAATAACACAGGTGAATCAATTCTGTTATGCATAACGTCCTTAATGAAGATAATGCCTTGAATTTTTCTTCTACTAGAAAGGATCTCGAAGATTGTGCGATGGCGCAAATTTTGTAAAGCTTCTCTGAACTCTAATCGATCGGAATGTGCTGTGAATGCCGAATCCCAAATAAAGCTGGCCTATTCGAGAAGAGATCGAACAAGGCTTGAAAAGATGCTTTTTAGACTCAGCGGGTCTATAAATTGCTTTGAGTACGTTTTAGGAAACCGAGTTTTGAGTTGGTAGCAGAAATTATATATTCCCTATGATAGTCGAAACTAAACTTGGTTTCGAGATAAACTCCCAAGTCTTTGACAGTGGTAACACGCTGGAAGCTAGCATCTGTATCGTACACGTAGTTAAATGTTATAGCTCACGAATATCTACAATTTGTTAAAATAACACTATACTGAATAAAAATATCGAGACAGTTAACTAGCATAATTATAACCGCCATCTAGTTGTTAACTTTAAAGTGACAACGCCAAAAGGATTGATTTTCCATATACATACTTCGTAACCACACATTTTCATCGATTTTATTTCAAAAGAAAAGTTTGTGCATTTGTCACACATCTAGTCATAAAATGATAATATTTCAGAAATTATTATTTGCAGTTATACAGCCCGATTCTGTGCACTTGATAAATTGAAAATCTTTATAATTTGTAAATTTTTTATTATTTATCAAGAATTGGTATTTTAGCACAGAAATCAAAAGCTCTTTTCTTGACAAATTATCAAGCTTGAAAATGCTATTGACAAATTGAAATTTCATGTTAAATGTATAAATTTTTTATATTAATAAATTTGTTTCTAACAATTAAATACTCCATGTGCCGGCATTTGAACCTGCGACACACGGAATTATAGTCGACATCTTTACCTACTCGGCTACGGCAATCAAAAGCTTTTTTGCTTTTAAGTTCATATTTTTCATATGTGACAATGAAATCAGTTCCACTCATGTGGAAATCAGTTCCTCTCATGTGGAAATCTTAGAGCTTTTCATTTTATAAATATTGACACAGAATGCGAAGAGAGCTTTTACTTGATAAAAATCTTGATAAAAGCTCTGATCCAATACCTTTCGTGAAACATTCTGTAAAACTGTCAAACAGCAAAATTACTCTCTGAAGTGAGAGTAAAAAGTGAGTAACAAGAGAAAGTACGGGAACAAAAAAACCATTTTCCTGTAAAAACGTCAACCAGTGATTGCTTGACACTTTTCATGATTTTACCAGAAGAAAAAGTTCGGGTGAAATCTGGCAACTTCATTCTCTGCACAACTCTCCAAACGTCGCTCTCATTTACAGGATTTTGGAGTACTGGATCAAAGCTAAAATTTCTTTACAAAAAAACTTTTCAAGAAAACGCAGATTTGGGCGGATAGTTTTAAATTTTACAAAAATTGGCCTCAGTATAACAATTGATGTGAATTTTCAAACCAGAAATCCGCAATTTATATGTAACCGTCATAGAAAAATTGTCAATTTCTGCCTTTCTTAATAATAGCAAAAAAAATATCGGTTAATCGTTCGTAGAAGTCCAAATTGTTTTTTTGTCACAAATTTTGGAGCACATTTTTTTCGAAAACATAGTGTTTTCGTTAAACCATTCAAAACACGGTTAAATTAATGGTGAATTCGACTTTGACTTCGAATAGCTTTACAGTGCAATATATCGTTCGTTACATATAAAAATGAGCAGCAGAAAAATAAAAAATTTTCCTGTTATTCTTATGTACATATGTATATGAAATCGAAAAGAGCGATGCGGACATTCTTAATATTAATATTAGGGGCTCATATTTTCTGAGACTTATTTTGGCGTCTAAACGAAACTTTTGATCATGGTTCTGAAGAATTTTTTTTTTCTGAATCACCCTAATATTTATACTTTATTACACGTACCATGCTTATTTATCTAGCACGTACTGGCGTTATGAGGCATTCGTTAGTGCCTACAGTTATATATATGAAAAGTAAACTGCAAATTTGAAGCGCTGATATAGCGGCGCACCTCGTCTGCCCTGAAGCGAGGTCTCCAAAAATGAACCGATATATGTATGTACATATGTACATTGGCTCTATTGTTTTTGGTTTTTGACACATTTAAATGTAATTTGTCACGTTAAATTTGAATTATGGCTCATTCCACGGTAATCAATACCGGATGAAACGAAAATAAACTTAAGAATTTGCCTGTATTATTTCTAGTCAGTAAGAGTAAATAAATCTAACTTTCAAGACTGAAAGCCAAAATTCCGAAATTTATCTCAAAATCAGATATTTTTTTACTTTGGGTTGTACCATTTACAAACCCATATGAGAGGTTAATTTTTTTCAAAATTTACAAGGCTGATTTTCGTGGTCTATTATCTTTTTTGCATTGTTTAAGCCGTCAGTGGAGAGAAAAATTCGTTAGCATTGTAACGTAATTTTCAAATTTTTCGGGCAAGTATTAAATATTTTATTATATATTGAAGCAAAGCATATTTTAATGTCACGGCCGTCACAAAATACACAAAATAGTTATTTTTTTTTGAAGGAAAACACATCTTGGACAGTGTATATGTGCGAATTACTTTTAAGTATTTATATGCTTTTATTTTCGAAAAAAGAACCGATTATCTTGGTCACGCCCGTCACATGTCACACCCGTCAAAATTTAAAGTTTGTCAAACTTCAATGAATTCTGTCAGGGACTGCTACTGTTACTTATCTGCTAATCTTAAATGTGTCATATATCTGTTTGTGAATAGCTNATTTACAAACCCATATGAGAGGTTAATTTTTTTCAAAATTTACAAGGCTGATTTTCGTGGTCTATTATCTTTTTTGCATTGTTTAAGCCGTCAGTGGAGAGAAAAATTCGTTAGCATTGTAACGTAATTTTCAAATTTTTCGGGCAAGTATTAAATATTTTATTATATATTGAAGCAAAGCATATTTTAATGTCACGGCCGTCACAAAATACACAAAATAGTTATTTTTTTTTGAAGGAAAACACATCTTGGACAGTGTATATGTGCGAATTACTTTTAAGTATTTATATGCTTTTATTTTCGAAAAAAGAACCGATTATCTTGGTCACGCCCGTCACATGTCACACCCGTCAAAATTTAAAGTTTGTCAAACTTCAATGAATTCTGCCAGGGACTGCTACTGTTACTTATCTGCTAATCTTAAATGTGTCATATATCTGTTTGTGATCAGCGATGATAAAGCTAATCATAAGGATATGTTGCTCGAGCGATGGGAAAACTTAAGCTATGCTGTCACGGATAAAAAGAAACCACTACTTCGCTTGTCAGGGCAAAACAGTATCTAAAACGGTTAAACAGGTAATAGCCTTGGTTTGACAGGTAACACCNTTACTTTGGGTTGTACCATTTACAAACCCATATGAGAGGTTAATTTTTTTTTAAATTTACAAGGCTGATTTTCGTGGTCTATTATCTTTTTTGCATTGTTT
>NW_016182653.1:0-5825 GCF_001687245.7 Rhagoletis zephyria | reverse complement strand
CATATGTATGTATGTATCAAATTTAAGTCGCACGAAAGCGTATATATGTACTTATATGTATGTATGTACAAAAATACTAATGGGCTAGTCCAAACAAACACAACAGAAAGTTATTTTGCTTCTATATAAGAGAATTGCTAGTGCGTAACACCCGCATATAAACAAGAACCTACACATAGCCATCGATTTGTAATCTAGCGCGAAAATACAAAGATCTGTGATCCTAACCAGACAACTGTGAAGTGCTATGGTCCTTATGAAGAAGGTTTAACAAGCAAGAGAACTCACCAACATCTGAAGACAAATATATGCTTAAAAGAAAAAAACCCAGCAAATTATTTTTAAAATAAAGTTGGAGCTATTTGGATTACAGAAAAAAAAATTTAATAATACCAACATTCCTTATTGTAGGGGTTCAAATAAGGGGTGTTGAGGATGAAAAAAACATACTATATGAAGCCTTGTTTGAGAGAGAGTTTACAATCAACATTACAAATATCGGGTCAATATATCCTATAGCTTCCATACAACTGATTGGCTCAGATATGAGGTTTTACTTTAAAGCTCCTTCATTTGGAGGTGTTTCCTTAAAAGGGGTTTCAAAATTTATTTGCCCCTCTAAACACAGATTTTGTTCTGAAAAAAAAAATGGGTTTGAAGGGCAAATTAATAATTTTTTTCGCCTATTTGATTATCATAAATAACAAGTTCACAGTGTAAATCAATTTAGTATAATGTGTGGCTCGCAAACTACTGACATACTCGTTTTTTGTATGTAGCCGTTTTTTTTCTAACAACTAACTCTGTCGACGGCTGCATATCAAAAAATCAGCTCCGTGCTCCTGAAATGTCCCGTCGCTCAAAAATTTACCTGCGAAATAATTACTAAAGCAGGTGGATGTACCAAGCAATGTCTCAACGCTTGTAATTATGTAGGTGTGTATTCACACAATTGAGGTGCAAATACAATTGTAACCACCCTCTATGCTTAAACTTGCGATTTGTAACAAAACTACAACAAATACTACATATACATGTAATTATACATATACATATGTATGTACAACTGGAATAAATACGTAAGTTTTGGCACCATACTGCAGGCGAATATTTACAAACTGAAATACAAGTACCGCGCACCCTTAATCAAAAACAGTCATAACTCAAAATATTTCCAAATTTATTTTTTTCCACAAAACAGTCGAAAGACCCTATACCTAAGTCCGCCAGAATTTCATCTTCATCACCATGTTTTTCAACTGGAAAATTACTATTAAAACTATTTTTGTTTTGCATGCATCGCTTTCGCAGCATCAACCGTTTTTTGGCTCTACTGAAGATTTAGTATTTTTTGAGTTGTGACTGTTTTTGATTTAAGGAGTGAATTGTACTATATTGGGTGTGCTCAAGACGCTTTTTTTAAACACCTTCGTTTCTTACTTTCTACTAACTTAGTAGTTAAGCACGAAATAAGCAAATTCGTATATACTATACATATATATATAAACTAAGGTAGGTATAAATAAACACATATTGTACATATAATACGCATTTACATATTAAGTGTTAAAGGTGTATAAGCAAATAGTAACATAGTGGCGCTGAATATTAAGTCTATACACTAGGGCTGTGCAAAAAAAGTCAAATTTTTGACGCTCTCCCTAGGATTGTTCCAAACCGAAAAAATACACTCCTGTTTTTATTTTGGTCGCTCAAAGTGCTCAGAGTTTTCCATGCATTTTATATGTGAAAGAAACTATTTTTAAATATTAACTTTTTTTAATGGGTCCCCCAGAACGCTTAAAAAATGCAAAGGTGGACCCAAAAAAAAATAGTTAGTATTAAAAAATTTTAAAATAAACAATTGGGTAATATTTTGGGAATGCTTCTGAAGCGAAACAGAATTTTCCGTTCAAAAAATATTGATTTTCAAGAATTTTATACTATTCCCATGAAAATTATTTTTTTCAATATAAAATATGTCGAAAAATTTGTGCGCCTTGACCGAACTCTAAATATTTTTTTTGATCTCAAAATAATAAATGCTATAATTTTACGATATAGACAAGCATTCAAGGACCAACCTAGTGTCTATACATTATTCGAATATTTCGGCTCCTGCAGATGTAAAACATTAAAGTCCCTCAATCTCTTACTTTCGGACATTTTCCTCTTACATGAGTGTATCGAGTAATTCTGTTATAGTTACCTTGGTGGATCCCAAGCAATCTTCTAAATACTGAGTACATCCTTAATAATAATATTCGTCGTTCGATATTTTAGGATACCTAATAATTTACCAAGAAATGAGCCAACCTTAATGCACCCACTTTCCAAGTATATATTAAGTCTCATTTGTGCTTTCGTAATTCTATTTAAATCCCAGCATTGAGATGAGTAAGTTGTAAAGTTTCTTCATTAAAAATTGCATTACCGCGCCAAATTGGTTGCGAAGGCTGCGCAAATGTATGAATGAATGTATTTAGATACACATATGTATGAAAATATGTACATATGTATGTTTGTGTGTACCAAGTTTATTTTCTTCATTAACCCATTCTTGCTTGTTGTGCCGGAAACACGTTGTCAATCGCGCTATCGCTAGTAGTACAATAGTATCTACATCTACGGCTGCTTTGTATGTAAGTACTCACTCGCTTCTATGGTGAGAATGTAATCTTAATTGAAACTGAAAACTATTACTAACTTATGCATATCCTTTTTCGGCATAGCACTATGCTCAACTTGCTTGGGAAGTACATTCGTATTAAGCTATTGTACACATATTTATGTCTGCTTGTGAAATAATTTAGGTTTCAAGGCAAAAGTTTTGGAATTAAACTTTAATGTATCAAGTATTTAGTTGCTAATACACACCAAGCTTATATACAGCATTATTACGAATATAATGCCATTGAGCATAAAAAATCAAAACTTTTTCTATTTAGTTGTAAAGAGAACAACATATCGGATAGATGGAACATCCGATAACATGCTCTTATTTTGCAGACTCCCATGGCAATTAATTGAAGACAATAATTTGGTGGTTGGTTCATAAAAAGTCACAAAGTCCTTTCCTGCAATGAGGAAGAAGCCTCCACCCGGCTTAATGATCTTCTACAGAAAATTAAGGCTCACACCTCTGCCCAAGAAATGTGACGGACAGGGCAACGTAGGAAACGCATAGGATCTTTCGGTATCTACATACTACAGCTGCCACGTAGTTAGTCTACCTTTTAGAAAATGTTGCCGGCAACGCTGTAACGGTGAAGACAAGGAAGATATTATAACAAAGTTTGTATGGCCTGAAATAGTTGATATGAACCTGGGCAATATGTGGTTTCAACAAGACGGTGTCACACTATGGTACTACAGCGGCCAAAAGTAGTAAAAACGGATTAGGGAATTCTGAAAAAGTAATTGCGCAGATGCATAGCAAAATATCCAGCTAATCCAAACCAAAAATAATTTTAAATAAAAATGCATATTTGCAATTGCGACACGAGCTTAAGTTAGGAGCAATGCGAAAAAATAAATTTGAAAGAAAAAATTTTGATTTTGTCGCAAGTAGTTTGAATTAATTTTTCCACTTGTGCGTATATATAAAAATCCAATCTGATTGATGAGCAATTTTTGAATATATCTGTGGTCAAACAATGCTTTAAATTTTTATAAATCTTTTCAAATGTATAAAACAGTTTACCTTGAAATTCTACATAAATTTGTGAGTGTAAAATTTTTCGAGTGCTTACTTTAAAAAGGGATATTTAAAAAGTCGTGCTAAATTATACTTAGGACAAGTAAGCATTAAATATGCGTGTCATATCTCAAATACATAGTTCCAGCTGCGAGAGCCAGCTCCTGGAAAATTTATTAAATTTTTATTGTAGAGCTGAAAGGAAAGACTCAGATATGTACATAAAATGAATAATATAAAATATAAAGTGGAAATTAAAGAGGGTGTAAATATTAGTGACTCACCCATCTATTAATCACAATCAACATTCAGCCAAAAATGGACGCTTCTCTCGACGAGATCCGATTTCGATGGCAAGAGTCCTGCCTGCCTTTGCTCAGCTTTTGTTGTATAAAATTTAGGTAAACTTGAAAGTTTCAGTGTAAATACATATCGTGCATACAATTTAGTATGCAGGTATCTTAAATGCTTTAGTTTTGTCATTTTTCAAAATAATAAATAGAAACTTCTTTAGAAATAAAATAAATGTGCCTGCTCGTTTTCTCCAAAATTCATAAAATTTAATACTTGGAGCCAAAAAAGTTGTGTAAGAGGTGGGCGGCCGTAATAAGAAATTCTTTATTATCTTCCAAGTTGGAAAGATTTGGCTTAAACGAGCAGGGCACACCGAATTTCAACAAAAAAGATTTTTTTTTTTAATTTGCGCCTGTTTTTCTAGAATTACTGGACGAAAATGTAAACCGATTTTGACGATCTTTCAGGTTTAAGCTTTTTTTGTTTAACCCAGCATATGCTCTGAATTTCATCAAAATCGGCTAACATTTACTATTTCCGCCCACGAGAGTTGTGGCCGTGGCAGCGCGTTGAATTTTACCATTTTCCACATTTCTCCATTCCTCTGTAAGTGTCGAACAGCGCATACACGAAATTTCAGCGAATTTCTAGTACGATTACCACTTTTGGCCGCAGCTTATATGGGGACGTCCCACTGTGTGTCACTTGTGCCAAACAGTGCATGAAACAACGGGAAATAGAGCAATAGTAGCATGCTGCTAGAATACGCCAGCGCTTTATCACTCAGGTGTTACCATAGTTTTCTCTTCAGGACCTTTGTGGATTATACGTGAATTGTATTCCAGATTTTTTCAGGAGTTTTTAAATTCAACCGTGTTTTTCACGCTGACAGTACACACAATAAAAAGAAAAATTAAAAGCTCGCTAGAAAAATATAAATTTTCATTTCATTGTCTTCTTGCGTGATTTTATTTTTGATATCCTTAACTATGGCACAATTTTTTGTTAACAGTCTGCGTATTTTTTATATGTCATAATTAAACCAAAAGTAATGGGCGCAACGCTCGCAATTCGTTTCATGATTGAGCAAATTTATTTGACCACAAAGTAGATAATTAAAATAAAACTGGCTAATTTCTGGCAACAATCAGGCACTAAAATATCAAATACATACATACATACCTACGATGAAAACGAAAGAAAGTACGAAAGAAAAAATTAAAAAAAAGTACTAAGCAAAAATTGCAAGAGTTTCATATCTAAAAATTGTAAAAGCACAAAGCAGTCAAAGCAAGAACAAAAAACAACAGTTTTCCTTTAACAATACATATACATATTTAGCATGGCCATCTTTAATGTCCGCCAAAAAAGGTAAAAATGTGGCACAAAGACATGCATGGCAACACAATTCACTCATTTGCCTTAGCTTTCGTCCACTTGACGCTTGCTTCATTGCTTTGACTGCTCTGAAATTCCAACGTTGCGCTCTTCAAATGTCCGACGATGAAAAAAAGATCAAATCGATTCGTAAGCGTTCGCCCGAAAGGCTCAAAATTGGTGGTTATAAAGAAATTTCCCNCCAGCACATTTCTGAGTGGGCCAAGTTAATGGCTTCGATAATATAATTTCATGTTTGCCGACCTTCAAATATCAAGAACACTTCAAATGGCGACTGGCGTTGAAATTGCTTTGGCGGGGGCGGGGGCGGCGGCTGATTTCGAGTGGGCGCTGGATGTTGAGTTCAGCTGACCACGCCAGCGGGTCGCCAACAATGGAATAGAATAAATACATACATACATACATATGTACATGTATAAAAAGCAATATAAGTAAT